>NC_047159.1:11903817-12093817 GCF_009819705.1 Hippoglossus hippoglossus | reverse complement strand
TGGAACATCCAAGAAGGATACAAAGAACTCAAATTGCACTTAGAAGACTCCATAGATCAGCCAAGGCCCAACAGTCCCCTCATGAAACCACTTTTAAATTCAATAGATCTGGATTTTTATTTGGATCTGCACCAAATTGCACACACTCACAAATATCAGTCCCCTAAATATGCCTGGTTTTTCATCTAGATCCCAAAATTGTTCTCTGTGAAATCAAGGAAAGTGTTGAATTGTAAAGAAACTGGGAAAATGAATCTGCACCAAAATGTAATGGGTTCTTCCCTTGGCCAATCGGCATCCTGCCACCAAGTGCTGCAGCCATCGGCCCTGATGCTTTTGTGTAATCTTGTTAACAAGCAAAAAAAAAAACACAAAAGAAAACCTGAACAAACGGACAATGGTAAAAACATAGCTTCTTTGGTGAAGATGACAAAAAAGGTATCATTAAAAAGATGGAGCAGGTGAAGCTACACACATACTGTGAGTGTATTTAATTTAATATGGATGTTAAATTTAAACAGCCAATGTTTTTTCCCAGCCTGTTAATCATAAATATTTCCCGGTGAGCAGACAATCTAAAATATACATTAACACGTGTGAAGTGCAGAGTTATTCATTTAAATCAGGTCCTTTTCTGACCTCTTTTCTGTCATAATTTTTATATGACTGACGATATAATTTTGCTCTCCGCTGATTGTCTGGTGCACCGTGAGCACACAGGTTAAATCCATTATTCAGATGTTGTGTTATTTGTGCAGAGAGCTAGGTCACATGTCAGACGTGTGTGTACACAGCTGTCCCGCTGGCAGCGCTGTGCTGAAACGTTCACAGGACAGTTTAATAGGATCCACAGTGATGTACTGGAGCGCGGCCAAAGTTCCACACTTGTCACTTGACAGCACATGGTATTACTCTGCTGGAGAGGTAATGATGAATCATGCTGCTGCTTTGGCAGGATGACAAAGATGTACACAGCCTGGTTTTTCTTAGACTTAAGGTGGACACGAGCTCGGCTTATGGGTCTCCACCTGCTTGTTAATGAGCCGGGGGTCCCCCACAAAGCCAGCGATTAAAACACAGGCTGAAAACAGTTTGAAAACTCCTGATATATGGTACCTGCCGAGTGCAATACACAGCAGGGTTCAGCAGCACAAATCAGTGTACTGGCGGGGAGAACCGAGGCAGGTGAACAAAACACTCAGTACAAGTTTAATCTGCTCAGCCTTTGATGCCTGACGGTGTTTGTATTGAACACAATATTGAGGAAGCAGAACTTTTGATTTCCGTCTCAACTCAAGTTGACACGTTGACTTGCCCACTGAAGATTTCCCCTTGTAATACAAAGCAGACCCCGGAGCCAGAGAGTGTGTGTGTGTGTGTGTGTGTGTGTGTGTGTGTGTGTGTGTGTGTGTGTGTGTGTGTGTAAGTGCGTGCATGAGTGTGTTTGTTTGGTGTCCCGGTTGCTTAGTGGGTCGGCTGCAGTGTTAAACCCCAGACGGATACAGAACTGGCAGAGCAGTGATGTTTCCCCTGATTCAGCTGTCACACATAAACAGACGAGGCAGAGGAGTACGGATGCAAACAAAAACTGAAAGTAGTAAATCTGAGAAAAGGGAAACAACAGGTACACATATTGAAACATGTACACAGCTGCAAACAAAAGTTTCAACAGAGGAGAAAACAATGTTATAACATAGCTGTTGAAAGGTGGGTTTTATATCAGATGATCTTTCTCTTTATTTCTGATTACTTAAACATGTTTCCTTTGAGCAGTTTCATCCCTTCTTTTTCCTTTTCTGATTCATCCTTGCTCTCCCTGTTCTCTTTAGCATTTAGATCATTGCTTCCTGTGACTTTGTTTTCATTTATCTCCATCCAAGTCTTTTTTTTTTTTCTTTTGAGTCATCACATATCTTGGCACAAGTCCTTTGACTCCTAAGAACTTCTGTTTGCCCTGAGGAGGCTTTGCATTTCACAAAGAAACTAGAATGACACTCAGTAGAGTTCACTCCTCCACCAGGGTCCAACAGTCCCCGAATGAAACCACTTTTAAATTCACTAGATCTGGATTTGTATCTGGATCTGCACCAAATGGCTCATAAATATCAGTCCTCTTAACATGCCTGACTTTCTTTTATCAAGATCGAAATGAAAATATTCAAAAACATATTTAACTCGACAAAAAAAATCTGGATAAGGCCCCTGATCTGGATCCGAACTTTTCTGGGTTCTTTCCTAAACCCGTAAAGTTCCGTTCTTATCTGTACTGTAGTTTTTCCAAAATCCTGCTAGCAAACAAACGCAGGAAGAAACATAACTTTCATGCCGGAGGTAAAAAAAGAAAAGTGTCCTCTTGGTCATTTATCTTCAAAGGCACAAACAATAGATCACAAGTGCACATTATATTCACCAGTATAATTATCACCATCTCATCTTCCTCTTAGTCATGTAATCATGTCTGTTCATTCATGTGTCGGTCTCTCTCTGTCTCTGTCTCCTCTCCAACTATTTATACACTTCTTTCTTTCCCAGCCTTCTTTGGGGTTTCCAAGAGGCATTTATATGACAGAGTGGCTTGATTAATGTGAACGTAACCCGGTCCTCAATTTAAGGTTTCTGAGGTTACAGGCTGACGAATGTGTATCTACAAAAAGCATCCATTGTCTTCCCCCCCCTCTCACTTCTCACTCCCTTCATTCTTTTTTCTCCCAATCTTTCCTCCTACCTCCGTGTTTCATTACGGACATAATGTGCAGCTGCTAGTCATTTATTACTCTCCCATCAGCCGTTCATTTGCGAACAGCTGGATTCCAGACAGTGGGATATTGAGGGGAAATTCTGTTCAATTACGATGCGTGGATTTAGGCTCTTTCGCTGCATGCGTCGGACACCGACCGGTCTTTCAAGGATCAATACCACCCAGTCAGCCTTATAACAATCAGTGTGTTTGAAACATCCAGTCCAATTTATTTTGACGTTAGTTTCCGTGGATTTCTGACACCCATTAACCAATTATATCTCTTTTTTCTACTAAACCTAAATTCATAACTTTCGCTTTAGAGTTATCTCTCAGAGTGTTCCTGCCTGTTGAAATAACCCCCAGCCCCAGTTACTACATGGATTTGTTTTTTAATTTCTGAACTGCTCGAGATATGCTTCAATTTATGCCTAATTTATCTTGTACAAAGCCATCATAATGTCGCTTTAATAAAAAATTGATTGACTTGCTTTTGTAGTGCTCCAGGACACTCCATCTTTCAAGCACATCATAATCCAAGCAGATATGGGCATAAATGTGTAATGAATAAATCAGTAAACTCGGCACATTATGCAATATCAAGATTACTGCAGTTAACACATTTTCTCTTTACTTTCTTGTTGTACTTATTCATAATGCACAAAGACGGCTGAAACTGTTTTGATGTGTGTTTTTCTCCATCTGTTAAAAAAAAACGAACAAAAAATAATTCAAACTTGGATGAAAATATAATAAGACTTGCATGTTGGGTTGCAGCAGTGTCCTGTTTTCACAGTATATTATAATGTTAAAAGTAATGGCAATCGTGACTTTTTGCTTATTATCTGTATTGGACCAAAAATACAACTGCATCTCTCCTGAGGAAGGAAGGAAGACTGATAATCTCCATCCCTCCAAAAAAACTAAGTGAGCAGCAGTGTGGAATCAGTCTGGATATCCCAAAACTAAACGGGGGGGTTGTCCTGGAGGACGGATATCCAGTCTGCAGAAAGTGGCTGCCAAAAAGAGGGAGAACTTCAAAAGCCTGGTGTCCCCGTTTATAACTTTAATCCCTGACGAGAGCACTTGTAAACATTTAAATGTCAACCTTAAAACATCAAAATGAATCCCAACGTCACAGCTACATCTCTGTTGTCTGTCTGTCTGTTCACTGACTTCTGACTGACAAACACACACCGACCTCGATACGACCCCTTACAGAAACACACAAACTTCCCCAACTGACATCAGTGAGCGTGGGTGAGTTTAAGGTTCAGACAGGATGCGGCTCGACTCTTTCATGCACCTGAAGTACACGAGAACGTTTTTTGATCATCTTTTATTATCGTCCTTGGGACAATTTCTTAGTATTTTCTGAAATTTTACAAACCAAGCATTGAATTTCAATAATCAACCGATTAATCTATAAAGAAAATAATCTTTAGTTGCAGTTGAATACTAAATACTGCAGAAAGTTTTACCTCCACCAACAACAACAGTTAAATCCTAATATTACATTAATACATGCGTAATAATAATCTAATGATATATAATAGTTACAAATCGCTGGGGTCATTTTCTGTCTTTAATACTTTAAGCAGATTATTCGTACTTAAAGTTAAATAAAGGATGTGAATACTTCCTCCTCTCACATGTTCGAATAAAACCCCTCTTCTGTTCTCGTTCCTTGAAGGGCCTGTAAACTTGGCAGCTTGATACCGTGAAACCACGATGTTTTCTGAAACGTTATCACACTGTGACACTCTGTCGCTGCTCCTGTGAAAAGCGTATGGGTCACCTTGGAACAAAACACAGAGATTATAAAATATTGAATACAAGATGTGTATTATGCAACATGTGAATCACATAAAGAGCAACTGTAGGGGCTGTGGTGGGTGAATGCAGTGTGTGTGTGTGTGTGTGTGTGTGTGTGTGTGTGTGTGTGTGTGTGTGTGTGTGTGTGTGTGTGCGCACTGTTTCTGTGTTTATCTGTGTGAAAACCTAAACTCTGTAAGCTGTTTTCTCCTCTTTCTTTCCTGCTGTTTCACAGAAACAGCTAGCAGCTATGGCCCCCATGCTGTTTTTATTATCTCTGTCTTCTCACTCACTCCCTCCCTCTATGTCCAATCCTTTCTCTCTCGTTCCCCCCTCTTTTTTCCCTTTCTTTTCTCTTCCTGTCTCTTTGCTCCATGCTGTCTTTTGCTTTACCCTAATTTCCACCATCTGAAATCGAAGTGAGCAGAGGCAGATAAAACCTTAGCTTGCGGAGGCAGGGGAGAGAGGTAGGGGATGATGGAGGGATGCTGATGGAGGCTACCTTCCAGAGGTCTGGATAGGCCAACCCATATCGGGGGGTCACACTGAGGGGAAAGAGGATATGAATCCTGCTGTGCCGTTTTCTTCCAGTTCCTTGCTCACTCCAGCTCCTTCCTCCTCCCTGTGTCTCTCATCCTTTTTTTTGTTGCAGTAGAGGGAAAGTCAGCTTAAGTGCTGAAACACAGTGTTCGTTTGATCCCTGGGATCAAGATGAAAGAAAACAAAAGCTAAGATGTACAAAGAAAAGTTAGAGCATCAATGAGGCAAGCATGAAAGTTTGTGCCAAACAGCTTTGTATGCAATGTCTTGCACTGAAATACATTTTCTAAGGTTGGTCTTGTCAAAAAGAATCATAAAAACCTCATAGGATGGAAAAGCAAAGAAAACAAACTCGAATTGAGTTATTTAATGGGAGCAAGGATGAAGTAAAGAACATTTTATGAAAAGAGTAATGTGGAGAGAAGGTTAAAATACAAGACATTTTTAATGTGATATATTTTTTTTATTATGAGATACAGAGTTCATACATAATGTTTGGATGTCCAACTCTTTTTTTGACATTTAAGACACATTTAACTTATATGGCTATCTTAGCTTGTATCCAGATCAGTCCAGCATAGGCAGTTATTTTGTTAACCCCCAACAAAACTCGTCGGCCCACAAACCCGCGGCCAGTGTAACCCAAGCTTGTCCTCGACTATGAAGGTAATTGTTGCTGAAACTGGGTCAGAGGTAAATCCAGTAAACTGCCTCTTCTGTGCAACTCTATCCACTTTAAAGTCCACGTCAATATGGGACAAGTGAGCACTGACCGCAAATGTAATCCCTCACCTCACTACCTCACATATCACTCCACCAGACGTCCACACTTGCTACAACAAGTTCTTCTTTTAACACGAGACTTAAGCCATACACATTAAATAATGATCACAATTGTTTGATTTATTGGATTGGCATCTAGTAACAGCTGATAGTCAAACCCAGGTATGACTTTCAGGACTAGAATGGTGGGAGTGGTCCTCATCATTGCTGAAAAACACTTCATGATCATAAATGTTTCTACCTTTTCCTGCAGTGAAAAGTAAAAGTGTGACGAAGCCCTTTTGTTCTTTTAATTTTGAGCCAAATTATTTATATGGAGAACAAGATACAGAGTCCCCGCCTCAAGTCCAATCATATGAAACTCTGACATGCAAAATGGAGAGGCTCTGAAATGTCTTCACATTGGGGAAATACTGATCTTGGTTATGAAATTATATGAAGAATTAATGCGGCGCTGCAGAGGGGGACCCGAACCAGCATCAACAGACTGTGGTGATAATGAAGTAATGCAGTAACACCCATTAAAGATCAAAATATAATTTCCCCCCTGTTTAATCTCTGTTTAAAAGTCTTAATAAAAAGTGACACCGCCCAAGGAAGTGTAACGAACGTCTTGTTTTCGATGTAATGAATGGGAAGTGAATCTTCATGTGAGCATCCTGACAGCTCCATGAACGACTACATGTCTTCACATGGAGCCTCATCTGGAGGCTGGGAAAACCAGGTGAAGGTCACAGGCAAGGATCAGGGTGCGGTAGTGCGGAGGGGGCAGCAGGGCGGTCGAGGGGTCACTCGGGGTTCGATACCAGCTGTGGAGAACAGGCGCGATTCCCTAAGCAGCTCCACTGCATGTCACAGTTTTAAGTGTCCACGGCGTCCAGCCCTTAACTGAACCTCGGCCAAAGCAGGTAACGATCTAAAAATATATAAGACAACACGCCTTCCCCTTGACAGGAAATTCAATACAGCAGCATGGACATTTGCTGAAACATATTAACCATATCTCCATCTGAATTAATGCGACTTCAGGTGAGCGGCGGCAGATTGCATATTTTATTGTGAAGGGCATTTCCAGTGTTTGCTTAAGCAACGTGCGTGCGACCCCAGTAGATCTCCATTAGCTGTGAAGTGTGCTAATGACATATTGTGTACTAGGTTACTTACTTTGTCTCCATTAGCCAAAGTGTGAATGGTTATTAGTCTGCCAGCAGTGACCTGTGACTCCACATCTACACACACACACATACACACACACCAGGATGTTGGCACACAACGTATTGGCTCGGGTGATTTGTGACCTCTTTCCCTCCTTTGCTGCCATCTCACTCGTATTGATTTCTTCTCGTCTTGTCCTACAGCTCTCCCTCTTTCTCTCCCTCCTATAGTGTTTCTCTCCTCTCCTCCCTCTGTCTAGCTTCACTCCCGTTCTCATCTCCCTCCTTTCCCTTTTGCTCTGCCACCTTTTTGTTGTCCCCCTCATAGGTTCCTTCTCTTCTTCTCTGACTCTTACGTTGAGATTTCAGTTATTGACAAGCATCAAGATTTTTTAAAGGTCAATAAGCTTCTGTGTCAGTGACTCCTGATACAGCTGTGCATTTGTGTCTATATCAATTTGTACATACATCTGTGTTACATATATTGTAAGTGTTAAAAGTAATGCTCCGCTGTGGGGGACATTTTGTTTATCTGAAAATGAACTCCTGCTTTGTTTTGTTAGTTCGCCTCGTCCTTGTCTGTGTTTGTGGGAAACTGTTTGAGTTAGTTTTGCCGTTCCCTGTGGGCTTCCTCTTGTGTCCTGGAATGTCCTGGTTCACTGCCTCTTCAGTGCTACTGGAGGACACGCATGTGCACGCTCAATGACATTCACATGTGGACGCGCGCACACAGAGACACACTTTTAAACGTAAACCAGCGGGGACTGTGGAGATCAGTCAATGTCAGTGTGGAGGCCATTAAGAGAGCGCACGCTCATACACACATGCATGTGTACACATACACACAAACACCCACAGTACGTGCGTGTGTTGTGAGTTTTCAATTGGTCACAGACCAGTGACTGTTCTGTCGATGTCCTGGATGATTTCCCTCAGTAGGACTCAGTCAGCCCCTGATCTCTCCCTTACTCACACCCTTCTGTTGTCATCTCACCTTTTCATTTCCCCCTTTTCTTATAATATTCATATAATTGTTATTTAACAGATAGTTTTCAGGTCATGAAACATCCAATGACTTAATGGGCTTAGCTGCAGGATTGTTTGATTTTGCACATTTACTAAGGCCATTGCTACAATCGCTCAATGTTGTGCTTCTACACACTAATATATTTGGATTATAGCTTAAACACTCTGATCCTAATAGAACATGGCAGCGACAGATATCCTCTCGTTTAGTGTTTCGATGGCGGCGTAGAACCGAATCCCCCATGTCTCCATACATGTTAATGCAGATCTAATAGGTCGTTAAGTTGATGGAGCCATCAGCATGCATCGCATTCGCAGATCTCAAAGGTTGCGATGGTGGCGAGGTTGCATTAGTCACTATAGGAGGTTTATGGTGAAGCCGCATTATTACCTGTGGGGAAATGTGTGTGTTCGCTTGCAGCAAATCCACATTAGGTCTTAATACCTGTCAGCGTCCACTGAGCTGATCCCCAAACAGCAGTGCCAACCAAATAGCTCATCTACACACGGGAGAGAAATCAAACTTAAAACGTTATTCAGTGGCTCTGAAGCAGTTCAAAGAAACTTTGTTGCAGGTATGATCGTGTTTTTTCCTTTCCAACCCCAGGCTGTATTTATTTTGACCTCGTGTCTTTGTCTTTTGTAAGACTCCCTCCCTCTGTGGCACTGATGAAATAATAATACTCACTGTTGACTTTTTTCTGTATCCTCTGTTTCTTTCCCCTAAAGGCCTGTCGGTTTGACCTGTCACTGATCACATTTAAACACCACAAAGCTTTAGAGTGCTTTCTCTCCCCCTTGCTCCCTTATCTCTTTCCTTTTCCAAACCATTTAGCTTCAAAACCCCCAGTCTCTGTTTTCATGTCTGGCCCTGACTCACTGGCTTCCCTCTGAATGTAAATTCTCCTCAGCTTTTTTGTCTCGACTGCAACAGGGGGGACCATCCCTTTGAAAGAAAAATGTCTGTGACCGACTGACTGTAGTCAATGGTCAGCTGAATGACGTGTGGCGGACAAAGTCACACCACCGGTCGTCCGGCCAAGTGTTTAAGTCTCAGAACAAAATTGATATTCCATCAACAGGGAGTTTACAGGCATCGTTGCCAACTTAGTGTCTTTCTATGCTGGATTCATTGACTTCTCAGACCCCCTCACTGTCGGGTTCTAGCATCCAGCGACTGTTCTGAAACTTTCAGTGGAAGACGGTCACCAGTGTCGCCCTTTGAGCTCGAACGTTGGGAATTTCCTCTGCAGGCACAGCTCTATAGAACTGTCTTTCAACTGTCCGCACGGTGGAGAGGAATGAGCTTTTAAAAGTAAACCAAGCTTAAATCACAGAACAGTCATTGTCTCTAACTGACGTGTACAGTGAATGACCTCAACGACATTGTACTTGTAACATCTGGATTTTAGCAGTGCACAGACGCAGTGTGAAAACGGTTTGGTGACGGCTGGTTAACATGTTATCTGAACGGGTCGGGATTCAATCACTATCTCATATACTTGCTCTCTTGTCTGACAACAGTTAAAAAAAAGCACGTCACTGAGAACAGAGCCTCGGCTGTATGTAGATACTGCATATGTGAGCACAGTGTGTAGGAGTGAAGCAAGAAGATAAAGGACTGAAACTGGCACCAGGGAGAATGTAAATATGACACGATCGTGACCTGAATATGCTAATCAGCGTTTTGCACAGGCTATAGCTACTTCCCATTGGAAGTAGTTTTATTATAATCGCAACCATTTTCATCTTCGCTCCCCAGATTTTCACACTGAAAACAATCCAGCCTTTCACTTTCTATTTCTATCAACCCTTTTGGTTGTGATAGCTGTTCACGGCTTATGGCAAAGGACATGAGGTGTCCGGTCACAATGTACCTGTATATTAATACAAATAATGAATGCTGAACCGTGCGTTAATTATTGCATCCTATGCTTCACACATCACAGTGAGGTTATGAGTGGGTATGTGCACTACGACAACACACAGACATAAAGTTGTATATTAGTTGCACTACTCTGCACTACTCTGCAACTTGTCCTAATTATATACTTTTGTGCATGTTTTCTCCCAGTTGCCATTTGTCAAATCCTAAAGTCTGGACAGAACACGTTCTCCCACTGCTGCACATTCACTCCGCAGCTGCCAAGCAAACTTTGTTATGAGAGGTGACGCTCCGCGAATAAAAGCAGGATCTGAGGGTTGAGGGTATTTCTGTGATTGATAGAAATGTTTGTGACTGTATCTACTTGTCTGGATACTTGTCTTTCCTTTTTTCATCTCCTCCTTTTCTCTTCCCCCCCCCCTGACAGTAGTGGTTTTGTTGATGGGAAACACTGTCAAGCTATAGAGACCCAAACTCCATGCTTGTCTGCCCATAATAAAATTATGTGAATTCTCCGAGCTCTGTATCTAAACAAAATAAGAAACAGGGTGATGTGGGACTTTTTAAACCTCATGTAAATCAGCCTCTTTCTGACCCAGCAACATTTGCTTTTGGAGATTTGCATCAGGAAACAATGGGAACTACTGGCACTTCACTGTTTTCCACAGATCCAGTGACATCTGTCTTTTATCTGTGTCTATTCCCACTTTGTGACATGTTTTCTCTATTGACATCAAACTGATGGAAAACAAGGGAATCTCTTTTATGCTGGATGCAGTTTGTGAGCTGCTTCAGATTTGTGGTGTCAAAGCATTGGCATATTTCTCTATAATAATTTTAGTCCCTAGCTGACACACAGATGAAACTATAGGATGAAACAATATGTTCATATCCGTGACGCCCCTTCCAGCATCAGGTGTCAACACAAGAAACATGTCATATCTCTGGAAAGGAAGAAAAGTGAATGTTGCATCAATAACCACAAACAGTAGTGAGACAGTATTTTTCCCCAAAATGTCATTGCGACCTAGATTTGTTTTCTGCTTAGCTTTTTTCTGGTTAGATAATTGGAACAAAGTATTATTATTGTATCACTTTCAGCTAAAGACTTATTATAATATAATACTCTGGATTCAGGTAAATCAGCAATAAGACTGTTTTTTAATTTCATCCTGACCCCACACTGCTTTAATGGCAAAATCTGGCTCTAGCAACACTTTGTCTTTTTATTTTGAGTTTTTACCTTCAGCCTCACAGGGAAACCGAGCACATTTAATCCTTACATTGAAGTTACCCACAGTGTATGTCCTATCTTTGTTTAGTTTTTTATGTGATCCATGTGTTGCCATCTGCTTGTTGGAATCCTCCATGTTTCTCTAAATACTGTACAATGCTCTACTGGCTTCACTCACCTCCAAACAAATTAATCTCCTCTCCATTTCATTACATTACAAAAATAAAAATATAATGTTTGATACCGATACAATTTTATTTTTATAATAAGGAGTTTATTTTTACATGTGCAAATATTAACATAAACAATAGAAGATGAGGTTTCACACATCATCACACACCTGCAGCTGCTGTGAGCAGAGTAACACACAATACAAGATATACCAACAGGTCTACACAGTGTTTTCCATTAATTACCTCGGTATAACATCCTGCTTCAGCCGTGTGTGTGTGTGTCTGTGACGGGGATGCAGCTCTCAGCCGGCGGAGAGACCTCAGTATAACACCTGCACTGTCTTGTCACTCTGCAGTAAATTGTGTGCATGTTCAGTGGGAAATCACAATAATCAGGCCTCATAAACAGGCCAGGCCTTCAGTCCTCAGCACAGCAGATAGTGTGTTTTTATTTATTTATCAAGAAATGGCAACATGTCCACACGCTGTGGAGTTGAGGGCTGGTAACAGTAATACCTGAAAAAACATACTTTTCAACTGTTAGCATCACTTGGTCAAAATTCATATTGTTGGTTAAAGATATAATATGTAACAATTATTCATTAATATGTCTAAAGCAAAGAGGACTTTTGTTGTATAATTGTGTTTTTACATTATCAAAAACGTTTCCAATAATGTTTAAACCTAGAGAAATCCCCAAGGTAGCAGGAGGTTTCATTTCAGTCCGTCTTAGCTTTGTCTAAAACTGTGATACATTACCTCATCTGTGAACATGATCCCACGCTGCTTCACGACACCGTCAAACCAGGTCTCTTGTTCTTGTTCTGATTGAGAGACCCCAAGTGGCAGAAGTTGCATATTCAACGTTAATTATGAACATCTCTAGTGTAAATACATATACAGATGAACTGTAAATTTCATTACCTGCTTTTGTAGTTGTTTATTATTAGGTTAAGATCATTAGCATCCAGAGATCAGCTCACTGTTGATAAATCATGTTTTTTTACATAATAATCCTGAAGATGAGCCAATCTACATCTTTTAATTTACGAGTGGAGACTTTAATGTGCTTTCTCTGAGTTTTTGGGTCAGCTGCACTTTCACTGGATCCAATTCCAAACAAGGTGAAATATTAAATAGCCTGAATTTTTAAGAGCAAGGACGAGGTGTCAACCTTGGATTACATTGACTAAGGAGCACTACAAAGTTGCTTTAAAACTTACCAGGCGTCCTCAGTCCTGTGCCTGGAGGAAGGAGCCTCGTACCCAATGCAATTCAGCCTTTCACTCAGAATAGCTTCTGTGCAGCCACTGTCCCACAGGCTCCAGTATTATTCTCTGAGCAATGGTGCAGAGCAGGCGAGGTGAGGCCACCGACTAAAATCGGTGGATCTGACTGTTCTCCGGAATTGGCTCCATCCTTTCTGTCTTACCTTGAGATTTCTATTGGACTTATTTGTCATCTTTTATGTACTGGATGAGGAAAAAGTAATATTTGATTCTGAGTTTTGATAAATGTCGCACCTTACAAAAATCCTTCTCTTGTGATTTTGTTTATTCCAAAAGATTCACAGTGTAGCTGTATACATTCTGCCCAAACCTTCCCACTGATTCAACATTAGTGTTTTGCTTCTATTTTGGCTTAAGAAGCCGCACAGGCAGTGATGCAAAGCTCTGAATGTACATCTGTATTTTTCTTTATGACTTCACTCGTCACTTGCTCCCCACCTCTCCCTGTGCTCCCAGATCCCATGTTTCAGTCTGTATTCCATAACTAGCTGTCTGCCTCATTTGAACCACTGACTTTAATTGGCTTACTTTCCTCATTACTTCAGCAGCAGTGTTCTCCCTGGTCTCCACCTCCTCCCTTTCGCTTTGTTACCCTTTTGTTCCCATGCTGTGTTTTTTTTCCCGTTCCCTGCAACTGCCTGCCCACCAGTTGTCTCAGCTTTAGTCCTGGTTTGCTTGTGGGTTATAATTGCCTCTTTATCTGCCATTTTCTTAGCCTCCACCTTCCTTGCCGTGTCCCTTTTGCTCTTTCATTTAAACTGAGAAACTATAACAGCTTCCCTTTATTGCTAGTATGCTTGCGTTCTGATATTCACACTAGTTTTTATGCTGCTTTTGCTCTTTGCCCTTGTAGCTCTCTGCCCCTCGCTGTCTTTTATCACTTGTTGTGCCAACAGCACCTTCCACAAGCTTTTTTTCCTCTTTGGCCCTCTGTGCCATCAGAGCTATTTGAATTGCAATATCACCTAAGTTCTCCCTTTACTTTCCATCTCTTCCATTTTAATATCCTTTCTCATCAATCTTTATTTTTTTTCTCTAACTCACAAGTCCATGTCTCTCCATCTTCTAGCCAGCTTATATAGAAGCTTTTGTAGCCTTTCTTGCTCTTTGCCCTCGCGGGTCTCTCTTCACTTCTCTGGCTGCCCATTAATGGCTTTTAGTCCATCACAATCCTCGCTCACTGGATTTCACTTTTGGCCCTTCCCTCTGTCCCCTTTGCCTCCACGCCGACTAAAACTGTCTCTCAATTTCTTTAGTGGCAAGAACTTAACTGAGAGTCTTCTAAAGTAATAGGCCCCAGTCAGATTTGAGGAGTCCCGTGGAGAATGTTTCTCGGGTCTTGGTTTTGCTGCGGAAGCTGAAATAAACTGCCAACATCTTTTCTCATAGTATTTCCCCCGTCTACTCCCCAGACCCCACTACTTTTACCTAAAATTCATTTTTATCTTCTTTTCATTCTCGCTTCACTTTCACGTTTTTTATTGCCCTCCCACCTCTTACTCTGCCGTCCTCTCACTGTGCCTCTGTCGTTTCTCTCTATTACTTCTAATCGTCTACTGCCATTTTTTTCTTTCAAGTCTACGAGCTGAACCTTTTTTATTGTTCATCAGTCCGTCCTTGCTCCTTCCTCCTTCTTCTTTGTCTTCATTATTCTTTCCTGTTGTGCATTTCCACCTCATTCTCAATGTCTCTACCATGTTCCACTTGTGCCTCTGCAACATCGCCCATATTTCCATCCTGAGTTTATTCCTTGCTCCTCATTTCCTGTATTCTTGTGCAGTCCTCCTCTATCTGTGCTCCCTTGCAGGCCTATCAGTGGGATGCAGCTATTTAAACCCCACTTTCATTCTTTTCCATGGAGCTTCTTTGTAAACACCAGAGAAAAGAGGGAACAGTGAGATAAGAGGTAGAAATGCGAGGAACAATTTCACAAAGTTTACATTAAATCTGCAGTAAATCTACTCAGTAAAGTGACCTGGATCTGTACACTGCAGCAGATATTGTATGATTATCCCCTGCCTCTATTTACTTGCAAAGATATATCCTGTGCACCGCTTTGACTTCGGCTTCCTAAGCTAACATAACAGCCATATCACAAGTACAGAAGCTTAAAGGGGACATAGCATGCCCATTTTACCACAAGTTGATATGGTTCCTTGGGGTCTTAATGAAATTTCTGTAACATACTTTGGTCAAAATACCACAAGGATCATATAAAACAGCACCCTTTTTACCCTGTATAAAACAGCCCTCCACAGAGTGACCTGTTTTGAGTGCCTGTTCCTTTAAATGCTAATGAGCCAGCTCCCCCCTCCCCCCTCTCCCCCCATGATTTTAAACGATATAAATTACATATTTTATGATATAAATTATCAAATATGCATCCCATACTTTGTATTCCCCTTGTTGTCCTGGAGTTTTAATTTTCCCAATCACATAATTAAATGTCCCCCTCTGCCCATCCACTACAAGCACACAAGCAGACAGACAGAGAGAGAAAGAGAGGGGTGGGGGGGCTATGAAGACCATCATTTACCCCCGAACCCCGACATTCAACGGGTACAACAACAAGCGGAGAAAGCAGAATCGCGGGCTGACCTTATATATACAGTCTATGGGGCTGACCAGCGGAGAAATGCTCGTCCCGTGTGAACAGCCAGGCGGCTGCGCGCTTGAGAACGGCGCTGCGCTGCCTCGCAGCTGCGCTTCCGCGTCCGGTGTACCCCGGCGTAACTACTGTACCCCGGCGTAACTACTGTACCCCGGCGTAACTACTGTACCCCGGCGTAACTACTGTAACCCGGCGTAACTACTGTACCCCGGCGTACAGTAGAGCTGAACACTGCGGAAGTCTTCCACACAGCTGGCAGTGTGGAAGACCGCTGCAAGGCAGCGCAGCGCCGTTCTCCAGCGCGCAGCCGCCTGGCTGTTCACACGGGACGAGCATTTCTCCGCGCTGGTCAGCCCCATAGACTGTATATATAAGGTCAGCCCGCGATTCTGCTTTCTCCGCTTGTTGTTGTACCCGTTGAATGTCGGGGTTCGGGGGTTACAGTAGCGCTGAACACTGCGGAAGTCCTCCACACTGTTGGCTGTGTGGCGCTGACACAAATTCCAGCTCACGCACGGGAGAGCGAGCGGTCGCTCCCGAGCAGCTGCTGCAGCCTCCCAGTCCCAACGATCCAGACAAATGCCACATGTGAGTGAATCGCGGGCTGACCAGCGGAGAAATGCTCGTCCCGTGTGAACAGCCCGGCTGCGTGCTTGGGAACGGCGCTGCGCTGCCTCCGGTGTAAACCCGGAAGTAACGAGTGTGGGGGGACGGGGGGACAGGGGACAGGGTGGGCCAAGACCATGTAGGGAGACTTCCAGTTCCTTGTTACGACACAATACCCAGGAAGCGCAATCGAGTCGCTCAAGCATGACGTTTCTGACTTAGAGGAACTATAACAAAACGCGCGAGTGTTTTTTCCCCAGAGTTTTTGGGTTGGTAGACATGCCAGATACCCACATTAACCTGTAGAAGCACTAACAAAGTGGAATTTGCATGCTATGTCCCCTTTAAATAGACTTCAGCTTTTTTACGTTTTCAGTGGGTCACTTTCCGTTTGCAAGAGCTTTATTTGGTTTGAATTTAATTCTCGACTGATATAATGCAACAGTGCTTTTTCCTTCACTTCCGCAGGTCTGGTGGTGAGAGAAGCCAGTATAGAAATAACGCGGCAGCAGGTGGAAGAGCTGTTCGGTCCTGAAGATTACTGGTGTCAGTGTGTGGCCTGGAGCTCTGCTGGAACCACCAAGAGTCGCAAGGCGCATGTCCGCATCGCATGTGAGTAGAACACTGCAGACATACATACAAGGTGTGAAGGTTAAAAGATGATGTCATGTTTGCACACGAGTCTGCATACTGTGTACGAGTATGGGTCTAACTCACACACACACACACCCACACACACACACAGTCTCATGAATCTAGAACAAAGGAAAAATGATGATGAACTTCTAATTTATTTATTTTATCATATTTTATCTTATTAAATGTGTCAAGCATACTAACGGTCCCTGACTCATGGGTTTACAAGACACCAACATACAGTTGCAGTGTTCAGACGCTCCAACGTCATTAGAAAATAATGTGTTATTTTACAATTCCTAGGACAAAAACTCCTTTTTCCCAAAGCCCGGTAAATAAAAGCTACAAAAAAAAGTAGCTATAGTTGGATCTTTAAAGTTTCAAAAACACATTGTTTTATATGCGACAGCAGTAGCAAATATTTAGTTTGCATTAGCTATAAATTGATGACGTGTAGGGAGAGTCAACAATGAGGCTGATACAAATGTAATAAGTGAGTGTGTTTCCTGTGAATTCAATATGCCCATGGTACACAACTTCAATCTTGTAATCAGAATCTGCCACTAAAAATATAAACTACTGTGCAGAACTCACTGAATGGGCATTGAGGTTGTAGTTAATGAACAATAAGGAAAGGATACTGTCTGTTTGGCTTCATAATGGCACATTATCATGCATTTCAACACTTGAGACTCACAGGAAATAAACGTGTCCTTGGGCAGAGCCTTGTTTTACACTGAAGGATAAATGGTGGGGAACTTTACAAAGCCGAAACGTTGCCCTGTGACTTCAGTCAACCATCACTAGCTTCCTGTTATGGTCTGGTGAAGAATTTAATAAGACAAGTGGGAGTCTGACTATAAGGTCACAGAAAGACCGCGGGCCAGACCAAACCCAACCAGGCTCAATATCACTCTAGCAGTGATCACATGGAGAAATGGTTTTAGGATTGCCAGACCCCAGCAGCAGTCAGGGGGGAAGACAAAAGTTGGATGCTGCTGTGAATGACGCTCAGTTGACAGCTCGGCAGCGGCCGCGCGGCGAGGGAGTTGAGATGTTTGATAGGAATCACCCAGACAGCCTTGTTCGTTCTTTCAACGTTAGCTTCACATAACAGAATGAATTGTTCTTTCAGAGCTCCTCTCGCTGGCTGGAGAATTGAAACCACAACAGTAGATTTTTTTCCGAGCATCAGTGCTCTGGTCAATATGAGACAACGGGGACCTGTCTGAGTGCTCAGGTTAGAGAAAGGTCAAGCAGAGAAGAAATAATGTGCCAATACAAGCGCGACCCCACCTCTCCAGGTTACCCGTCTTCTGACGGTGCGGCTCTGCCTGAGTGAGCTCGTAAAAGGTCGACTGGGGGCTTTGATAGAGTCCTTTCAGTATAGACACACAACAAACTGCACAGATCCTCTTCGTAACTTTAACTGACAAGATCGCTCGAACAGACGCACACCCTGGAGAGGTTATTCTCCCAGGTTGGTCTTATTTGTTCTGCAGAGGGAAATCCATCATGTTTACCCTTGTTTTTCACTCCAGGTTATTTTATTTGGCTGTAAATATGTTTCATATTTTCACGTGTGTCGGGCTCTGTTGCTTAGTTTATTTACTTACTGACTTAAACATGTGATTTTATGTATTTGATTGATCGTAGTAGGTTTATGCACAATATCATTTTTTTTATATGATATGTAAAACAAACCTGCACAATATAATTTAAACATAGTAAATATACACCAGTGCATCTGTATACAAACAGCAGATTCAAGCCTGTACACTTTGCAGTACAGTGCATGATCATGGTAATGTGGCAACAGCACAGCAGCAGTCTCTTTTCATTTTGCTCGTGAGCTCTGAAGACCATTTGAATTTGGAACAAAGCATCACTCCTCTCTGCTGCTTTGCTACGTGCAGGATGTGTTTCTGTCCGTCAGAGAGTGACACAGTCAGAAATGTCCTGCTAATAACATCCTCGACTGGAACAGGCCCTCCTCGGGGTGCAATGAAACCTGGGTAATGTGCTGTTCTTGGCTAACGTTTGCGCTGATACCTGCTGAGAGACAGATGCAGGCAAGTGTGCGCACACCGGCTCCTCAGGCTCTCTGAGGCAAACATGTGCATGTGAATGGCTCTGATACAGAAATGCACGGTGAGCGCTGAGAGCCACATTGTTCAGTGACAAACATTTGCATCAGTATAGGTGACATGTGAGGGTATATGCCTGAGTGTATAGGTGCATAGTGTGTGTGTGTGTGTGTGTGTGTGTGTGTGTGTGTGTGTGTGTGTGTGTGTGTGTGTGTGTGTGTGTGTGTGTGTGTGTGTGTGTGTGTGTGTGTGTGTGTGTGTGTCTGTGTGTGTGTATGAGAGAGGCACAATAAGTGTGTCTGCTTCACATCATGAATTACAGTATACCTGCCACAAATATCATCATATAATACCAGCGTTTAGCATGTACATCAGCTGCCACTGTGCTTACTGGTTTTACCAATTCTTTATCACTCTCATTTACAAATATTTAATGATGATAATCCATCCATTAACTTACCACTTATTATTTAACAGTCGTGCACAAGAGTTAATCTATCGTCAATCTACACGTCGGAGAAAACCCTTGCAAACACAGGGAGAACATGCAAATTCTGCACAGGAAGACCCCGGCTGAATCTGAATTTGAACTCGGGACCTACTTGCCGTGGGGCGGTGACAGTGCTTCTCATAATAACACTCAAGTAGTGCACCACAAATCCATTTTCTTCTGCTCCCTCTGTTTATAATAACTTATTATTATATTTTGGACTGTTCGGGGGCTGCCCACTTTTTTAAGTAGTTTTCAGTAAACAGTTTTCTAAACCAAAATAAATCTTAAAAGCGAAAGAGAAGAAGCATGCTACCCATCTTTTCTCATTTTCCAATACTCTTCATGTATTTCACACACACACAGTATGGAGTATTTCACACACGTCAGACCTCTGCTGGAGGTAGAGGGACGGTGATGGAGGATGCCTCTGAGAAATATCGAAGGCTCCAATAGATATGAGGCGAGAGAGAGATGATAGAAACCCAGCCCCTCTTTTCCTTCACCCCCTTTCTCTTCAGATCTCTCTCATTTCGATTTCCCGTGCCGTGTGTGTTTTCCCTCTGACTTTGTCTGTCCCTCCGTCCTTCACATTCTCTCTTTCTGTTATAACAGTGATTTTTCCCTTAACCAGATCTGATTACACTCAGCCCCCTCTTTCGATAACCTTTTACTTCAAATCGACCCAACCTCCTGACCTACCCTGCATTCGGCTCCTATTTGGATCTGCCGTTGTGATTAAAATGCTTCCTGGCAGCTCGAGCTTGCTGAGCAAAGTGTCTTTTCCACCGCACAGTGCAATAGCAATTCAGCATTTCTCTCCCGCATACCCATCTCCTCTTCCCACTCATTTTTCTTATTTCCCCTCGCATTGTATCCTCCCCCTGTTTTCTCTCCCTTTGCTCGCCATGTGTTTATTGTTTCACTCTGTCACTCACACTCTTTTTCTGCCTCTGTCTTCCTCATTCTCCGGCATCTTCAGGCTGTTTTAATAACTGTGGAATTAACAATTCAAGGCAGTAACTAAAGAGCGGTTTTGTAGCTGCATAATGATAATCAGTGTTGTGGCTGTTAAAGTGTCACACGCGCAATCAGGGATATTAAATCTCTGAGTGATTTTTTGGTCTTTTGGAGCAGGGCACTTTAGCTGAGTTATGGGAGCTGCTGGCAGCTTAATTCAAGTTTATAAAGCAGGTGAGACAAACACAGGCGCACATTCACACGCTCAGTCATGCACAGCATTGCAGGCACGTACGCCGGGTTAAGGGAAACACAGACACACACATACACACAAATGTGCATGCAGTGTCAGTCGAGCTCTTTGGCCCCGTAGCTCTCGGGTCAAGTCTTTCTCCTTCCGTGGATTAGCACAATGTCAAGGTCACATGGGCACACACAAACACACACACACACACACACACACACACACACACACACACACACACACACACACACACACACACACACACACACACACACACAGAAACACACACTGTTTTTCTATCTAAGTGAAGATACTAATTGCCATGATACATTCCCTAACTCCCTAACCTTTAACATCACAAATAAATCCCTAACTTCAACCCTTAGCTGAACACCAGACCTGAACCTCGTTTTAACCCTGAACAGCTCTTTAAAGGTGTGAGGAGTAGGGTACTGAGATCTGATACACAGCCAGTACCTACCCGATCAAATCCCAATGTAAATGGTAGTGCCTTATTTTGGGTGCCTGAGCTATGTACCAAAGTATTCGCCCTGCTCACAGGCATCATAGCCATCACCGCAGATGTCAAGTTAACATAGCATTTAACTCTGGTGGCAGCTGCAGGATCCAAAGTGCTTCGGTACTTGATGTGAAAGGATTCTAACACCAGGACATGCCGTCTATCTGAGCCGAGAGCTGCTGCTGCCGGGTCCTTTGAGCAACAGCTGGCAGAGTTGGTGGCAGTATGCACCTTGATGTTTGCGAGGAGGAAGGAACAAATCCACTGAAGCACCTGTCAACACACGGGATACATTTGAAAGCAGAGGGATGCTCTTGCGTTGCCCCCATACCAAGGACGTCAAAATTCAACTTCCAATTTGTCTCAGCAATAAAAAAAGGTGCTCTCATCGTGGACCATTGTTTTGTACTGAGGGTATTTGTTCTAGCAACATATAAGCATGGTACCATTTAATAAGTATCACTTTAGCACCAGTATCGAATGGTCCAAAGTATATACCTAACTCCAGTGAGGACCAGCCAAAACGTCTTCACTGTCCTTATTCTGTGAGGTCTAATAGTCAGACAGGTCCTCACAAAGGCGAAGTACAAGTATAAACACACACATTCACACACACACACACACACACACACACACACACACACACACACACACACACACACACACACACACAGACCCAAATTTCAGATGATGGCAATTTGTTCTGCCACCGTGGGCCGAGACATGTGTACACAGCAATCATGTGTCCAGACACTCTGGGAAACAGCAACCTGAGCAGCTACGTGTGTCATTTGGAAAATGTCTGTTAGTGAAGTTCTCGTGTTTTGTTTATGATGCCGACGTCTCAGCTGCATGCACTTATGTTTTCCTTCAGTCATGGACGAATTACACCGAGCAAAACAAGGCTCAACAGTGATTTTAATTTGATTAAATCCAAACTCTCACACACTCATTTAGACTTAAACTTGTATGTAGACCCAGACCCCCCCCCCCCAAAACCCCCCCCCCAAAACATTCAAGCCAAAAATAAACAGTTTTAGTCAGGCAGTCCAGTCAGCTCGAGTGTGTAACCCAGCAACTGAAAACAACTGCAGAGGGTTATCCAGCCTTACTGGTATGAAACTCAGCAGCTCAGAAACCCAATCGGCACAACGACCACCGTCCAAGTAACATTCAACCTTCTTTTCCACATGAAATAAACAGTAGCACTTGTGTTATTGCAAACGATCCATAACAGATGTGAACAGAAAGTCTGTGCTGTTGAGATACTCTCAGTCTGACACTTCTGCAAAACACTGGGAGCAAAACCTCCAGTGTTTTTCTCTGGATGACATAATCTACACAGTCTCCTGGTTTCTGGCTTTGAGAGCGACGTCATGATGGTCACAAATAATGAATATACATTTTTGTAGTGAAAACCTGTGTGTGTGTCTGTGTGTGTGTGTGTCTGTGTGTGTGTGCATGTGTGTGTGTGTGTGTGTGTGTGTGTGTGTGTGTGTGTGTGTGTGTGTGTGTGTGTGTGTTTGTGTGTTTATGATGGCTAATTATTGCTTTAAGCCACTGAGCGTTTTACCAGATTTCAGACTGCTCTAGGTGTAGCTACAGCACTGGTTTTATTGATGTGAAACATAAGTCACTTTTCTCAAGTCCAACTATGACAAATATATAATCTATTTGACCCCCCCCCCCCCCCCCCCACATAGGTTTGTTCCCGTACATAATTAATCATATTGATTTTACAGAGAAATAAAGGACGCACTCTCAGAGAGGCAGAAAGGGTCGTCTCGGTTTTTCATGAGGCCACTGAAACGTCTCCTGGAACCAAATACAATGTTGAGGTCAAATATAAAAAAAGTCTTTGAAAAAGATAAATGTAATAAAATAGAGTACATGAAACAATAACGTTACATAACGTTTTCATAAGATACTTATATTATAGATAAATATGTATAGATAATATAATTTCATAAGATCATATCATTTATTTAAATAATGAAATAATAAAGACTTTTCATTAGTCAGACTCCATCTCAGAGTGAAGTAACATGCCTCCTTTCTAATTTACCCATCATGTACTTTATTGTAGACAGGTCCTTTAGCCATTTTTGGTCCTTAACAACAATTTTTTAAAAAGACGATCTGCCGTAAGTGTTGCGCTCCAGAGTGCCACAGCCATGTCAGAGGATGGGGTTGTTTACTTGACTGTGGATGGAAAGACCTCATCTGACGTGTAGAGCTGATCACAGGTTGTGAAGTGTTGAAATGACAGGGGGGAGAGAGCAGTGAAAGAACTGGTCTGAGTGGAAAGAGACTCCCTTAAAGTCACTCAGAGAAAATGACTCCCTATATAACCACACTGAGAATTACTGTGACACTTGAGGTCACCCTCTCCCTTCACTTCTTCCATTTTCCTGATGTTACGCTGGCCTTGGAAGACGTCTGTATGAGTGGCCAAAGACTGACGTAGTGAGTACCCGACCATCCACTGGTACAGCACTGACATTAAACACTGTTTGGATACACACCCTCGTCCAGTGGATGTAAAGTCCTTGATTTTTTTATCATTTAATACATTTTGCTGTTAATTACAAATCCATTTACATTTCCCTGTTGGTTTATTAAATTGTATCTTTATCACTCACATCATTTGGTTTGTTTTTCTGTGGCAGGGGTCTGATTGTTTTCATTGCTCTGCCATTGTGTGGGAAATTGGATGTCCAAATGATCCTCTCTGAGACTAAAGCACAGCTCCTTCCTCGCTACTTTCTTCTTCCCAAGCGCATCTCACTTTGCTCTGTACTGCTCCGGCAGCTCCACCAGGGGAAACTGTTATGATTTGGCATGGGCAGCATGCAGGCAGAGACACCCATTTTGGATAATTGCTCTGAAATGTGCTTGTGTTGAGGTGCCCGAGGCAAAGAATAAAAATATATATATAACCACAAACATAATAACAGTTTTAGCTGAGCGGTGGAAGAAGTTTGAGAGGCAGAGGAGGAGGAGGAGGAGGAGGAGGAGGAGGAGGAGGAGGCGGAGAGAGAGAGAAAGAGAAATAAGTTTTGTCATGAATAGATGCTTACACAGCTTTAACATACATATAAGGAGTTCTCAGTGAAGAACACATTTTACAAGGTCGCCCTCTGTACTTTTCAGCTCGGTTGTGATTCTTCCCCCCCAAAAAAAGTTGCTCAGTGAATCTCTCAGTGCTTCTTTTTGAAGCTGGATAGTGTCATCTGCAGTCTGGGAGTGAAGTGGGGTCAGTGTGAATTGATGTGACACAGCTGTTCCTCC
This sequence comes from Hippoglossus hippoglossus, assembly GCF_009819705.1. Taxonomy (NCBI): domain Eukaryota; kingdom Metazoa; phylum Chordata; class Actinopteri; order Pleuronectiformes; family Pleuronectidae; genus Hippoglossus; species Hippoglossus hippoglossus. The sequence goes on along the minus strand of NC_047159.1, from coordinate 12,069,736 downwards.
TCTCCTGTGCACATATTTCCCTCGGGCACATATTTGCACACATGCGCGGAAACACACACCTTCCGTTGACGTGAATATGTGCTCCCCTGCTGCCCTGAACACAATGTCACATACCCTTCACACACACACTGGCTCACACACTTCACTGGCTACCAAACTGGCAAAATTGCATCTCTCATAGACCCCCAATTTCGCTCTGTGTGTGTGTGTGTGTGTGTGTGTGTGTGTGTTCATTCCCCCTGAGCAGTTTGCTTTAATCTCCTTTAATTTCATTCTCAATCTTTATGGAAATCAACTCTCAGAGCCAACTCCTCATTTCAGCATCTCCCTTACTAATTAAGACCAGGAAATTGTTCGTGGACTCTGCTGGCATAAGAAAATGTGTCTCACATCCCTCAATCACTCCCTCATTCTCTTCTTGTGTCGCTGGTTGTTTATTTGCCGTTTTGTGTGCGAGTCTGTTTTTTGTTTCAGTCCCACTGTGAGTATTTTACCATTTTGTGATGTGGTTGTGTTGTGTCTCTCTCTCTCTCTCTCTCTCTCTCTCTCTCTCTCTCTCTCTCTGTGTTTGTGTTTGTCTACACCTCATCAGTGTGTTGTCATCGCTATGACAACATCTTCTGTGTCTCTACCGTTCTCTCTTTGTCTCTCAGTATCTGCCCATGTACGTGTGTGTCTGTGCCTAGTGTGGGTAGCCATGTGGTGGATTTAGGGCTAAAGCTTCGGGTGATTACTCCCATAATGAACCATCATGCTCTGTTCAGGCTGTCATCCCCCACAGGGATCGACTGCATTATGAAGATATCATTCAGCCCCAGCAATACTGTGTCCTCACATAACTCTCTTAACCAATATATCTGCACAAATGGAATCTGATAATGAGTAGATTTATACTGCATGAAATTAAACCTCATCGTTTAGGTGAGGAGTCGTTCTGGAGAATTCTGGGATCTTAAAAGCTTTGTCAGCTGTGTATCGCTGGAGAGCAGACAGCAGGATCTTCTCAAACACCTTGTTCACACATATGGAATCCAGCTGTCTTTAAACTCTCTGCAGTCTGCAGCTCATCATCCTGATGGTTTGTTATTTACATACAACATATTCTCTTTGCAACATGTTACCGAAACGTTGCAGTTCATCAATGACAACAGCTCAAAAGAGGGATTGATGTTGGCATTCCAGATCTGCCCTCAAGTCATGCCCAGCTTCAATGGGATCAAAATCAACAAAAGAACTGTTAATATGCTCTTTTCATATTGCGCTTGTCTGGTCTGTCACCATTCACATACTGCACAGTCATCAGGGGCAATTTGGGGTTCCGTCCCAAGGACAAACCAGAGGTGCCTGGGGATTGAACCACAGACTATCTGCTTAGTGGACGGCCTGCTCTACCACCTGAGCCACTGCTGCCCTACAAGCACTATGTTGTAAGACAACATTTGCATAAAGTAGAATCTGCATGTCGAAAGCTGTAACTTCCAACTTGTTGGAAACCAGTGAAATTATTTTTTAGATGGGAATTTGTAGAGAAATGTTCCTTAATTTCCACAACATTTAAAAAAAATATAATTTGATGTGAATGGTTCATGGTTACAAATTCAGATTTTAAATTCTGCATTCTTGATCAAAAGACCGGATTCCAGCTTTTAAAACTTTTCTAAGTGAAACACATATTATCTCCTCCCTTTCTTTTACGATGAGACTGGTATCTTGATAAAAGAGATGCAATCACAGCCAGATTGATGGCCGCTGGGTTTGATGGATTGCTGCTTTTGAGAGCGCTAAGCTTGAGTCACTGACATGAGCTTCTATTGAATGGTTTGATATTGAGAGTGTGTCAGACACTAAAAAACAACTTTAATAAAGCAGAGCAGCAGGTGGTTTTGGTTTTAACCCATTAAGACCAAAGGTGCTCTCAAAATAAAGCAGCAACGACCTTAAACCTGAAGGTTTTCTGACAAAAAAGTGACTATTCACTGAAACCTTTATTTATCAGCCTCTGAAGAAGATAGAGACGTTAAGTAAAAAATATTTCCCTTTGAAAATGGATACGTTTGGAAGGATGAAGCATATTTAACAACATTTTCAGCTCAGGTCTATTTTTTTAAGTTAATGACCATTAGGTCAAAGGCAACGATGGTCAGTAAAAGCTGAAAGTTTAAGCTTTCAAATGATTTACTTGAAGGAGACTTGAAGGTCAACAGACACACGTTGAAGTCTGTGGCCGAGTTGTCTTCATTGTTGTTCTTTGCTCTACTTTGGTGTCCATTCTCCGGCTCAGGTTGTCAACTTGTGACTTTCAGTGAATCACGATACATGTCATCAGTCACATGTCTCAAAAATGACCTCATATAGAACATGCGTCCATCTCATCCAGCTTCACAGGGCAACGTGCATCCGTCGCATAAAGTCCTGAGAAACTTGCAGTGTGTTGCATCTGGTCTTAATGGGTTTAGAAAGAGTAACTGGCCTCGCTGCCAACTTCTCCTTCTCCTCCTCTTTTTCTGCCTCTCATCTTCCAGACCCCCATCTGCCGTCTCGACTTCCCTTACCTTTCCTCTGCCCCCCCCCGCCTCCCATTTCACCTCTCACTCTGCCCCCCCTCTGCCTGTAAGCCACTGTGAGGTGACTGTCCTGATGAAACACCGGGGGAGTGACTCATGGAGTTGACCAGTTCAGCTTTAAAAAACGCTCGGTCTAGTGAGTGTCTGTGTCTGTGTGTGTCCACAAATAGTGCACCACAGCTGACAGATAAGGTGATTAAGAGTACACCTGGGAGCCAGGGGAGGAAAAGGACACAAGGATAAAGCGCACACACACAGACACAAACACACACACACACACACACAAACACACACACTGTGCCCTCCTATGAAAGTTTTCTGTATGGTTTTAAAACCAAAGGACAGGGGATAGAGGATTTGTCGTCCATCGCAGCAGCCACCCTTCACAAACTAAAAAAGTCCTTTTCAAAGGTAAAAAGTTTATTTTACATCTATTTGAGCCAGATTCAATTAAAACAGCCCGAAAGTTGTGTCATTGGCATTTTGAAATGAATGCTGTGTTATCATTAAACCACTAGATATCATTTTATAATACATACATCACTTTGTAATGTGTTATTCATTAACCTCACTTGACATTATTTTCATTTGTAATGTTTGATGCTTAATCATCCATTTACAACGCGTAAAAATGTATCTTTTCTTGTATGCACATGCAGTCATAAATATTCATACTGAAATAACACCCACTGTTTTTTCTCCACCATGTAATAGATGTATGACCGTGTGCAACCAACTCTCAGTTCTTGATTCAATCTTACAGACACTAGTATAAAAATATGAAGCTGATTCCAATTGGATACAAAATAGAGTTTCGCAAACAGTTTTCGGGGGATTAGTCGTCCTAAAAGTTAGAAGAAATCAGAACATACCCTCCAATACATATGTTGTACTTTTCTTTCTCTCGCCCATATGTTCTTATATAGAAATCCATCGCACCATGTGATCAGCACCATAAATAAAGTCACCTGTTAGGTCCTGCCAGCCCTCTCAAATTTCAGTTTGTTTTATGTTCGTTTTTTTCTGTGGCAGACCTATTTTATCACTTATTTGAACATCAGCTCAGCTGCCAATATACTGATAGGCTCCTACTGTGAGGCAGCAGACAAGAGGAAAAGCAGTGAATACTGTTTTTTGAATATATCCAATAAATAAAAATCAATCATACTAGAGAAGGACAAGGTTAAGCTGAAAGACAGAAGATTAGTGTCTGATTGGAACTCATTACGGAGGGAGACTGGCAGAAATGTTATGAAATAGCCCAGTGAAAGCAACTGTGCTCAACATGAACTGCCGAAGACTCGTCTCTTTTGAGGCTCTCAATGAAGACAATGGCGTCCTTTGTGTCGAGCGATGTGGGAAGGAGTGACTGTGAGAGAAACAAAATTCGCAGTGCAATTTTTCTATTCACTGTAATGATCAGTTAAACAAAACTCTCCCTCCATCCATCCCTTCATCCATCCACCCACAAGCATTACTTTTTGTGTTTTCTTTCACATCATTTTACGCCTTCTCTCCACCAACCTACCCCCCCTTTTTATTTTCACTTTGTCTTTCGCATCTCGTGTTGTTCTTATTTAAATGTCGGGGCTAATTGTCTTAAAGTCTGCTACTGTGAGCGATTTTTTTCTTTTTTTTCCTCCTCAAAATGAGTACAGCTAAGCCCCCTCGTTGAAACGTTCAGCGAAGGAAATGGCAGTGCATTCCATGCTGCTTTGTAATGCTGTCATTTATCACAGCATGTGGACCATTAGTGTGAATCATTTATTGTCTTTGGCCCGCTCGAGATCCCCGAACTCTGGCAACCCTATATGGAACGAGAGCGGGGTTAAATATCGTGCGTAGTGATCGAGGGGCAGGAAAGAAAGCAACAAAGCTGCCTGTGTTTAGTGATAGAAGCAGGTAAAGCGATTAATAGCTTGATCAGGTGTGTGTGTGTGTGTGTGTGTGTGTGTGTGTGTGTGTGTGTGTGTGTGTGTGCGTGTGCTACCCCTGCGTGAGCATTAGTTGACTCTAAGAATATACAGCTAAGTGTTTTTCCTTGTTGTGTACATCTCTAAGAGATCTCTAAGAGACAGCACAGGGGGACAAGTCAACATATGCATGGCTGACTTCAACCACCAACTCCATAATTACTGCGTTATGTGTCGTTGTTTCAGTGCAAATGAGGTAAGGATGCCCGGTTTACAATGACATGACGCCATCTCCAAAATAGTCTCCATAGCTGCTGAGTCACAGGATGTTTTGCAAAATGGCCACCCACACACATTGGCCTCTAATTGTGAATTTTCCCTCTTTGGATGTAATTATTGTCGTTGCTGTTGTGTGTCATGTTTCCTGGGGTTTGGAGATGAAAGAATAAAATATACACAAATATGAGCACATGTATTTTACCTGTTAATATTCAAGTGCTCATCTTCAGTGATTTGGTCCTCACCGCTCTCATGTGAGTGTTTCCAGGAGTTAGCCAAGCTGACTTTTCACGACCACGTCATAACAGTTGTTAGGTTTCCTAAGTGCAACTGGATTCTAAGAACTGAACACAGGAGCAGGGATGGGAATAGTTTTAATGATTTAATACAAATGTTCTTAGACGGAATGAAGTAATTGCTCTGAGAGACGAACAGAGAAGGTGCCTCAAACAGGTCAATACTCAAAAGACAGGTGATCCAGCATGGATCCCGTGGCAGAGTCGGCTGCAGCAGAACGTGGCTGCAGCAGAACGTGGCAGGGGATTCTAGGCACATGAGATGAACTCCATCAACTTTACATGATTTTCAAAGATCTTAAAAGCAGAGAAGTTGGCTAAAGTGTTGCTACTGCAAAAGGTGAACTAAGATCTGTCCTGGTGGTTAAACTGGTTCCTATACCTCTGACTATTTATCTTATATCTCAACCTCCGTTTAACTGTATTTTATTATTTTATTTTATTTTAGTTTCTTGCTCTTCTTCTTATGTCTGTCTTATTATCATATTGTAAATCATATGTGAAGCACTTTAAACTGCACCGACCTGCACGAAAGGTGCTATGGAAATAAAGTTTGATTGGTTGGTCGATTCATGCTGCAGGGTCTTTGTGGTCTTTAATGGACGATGTGGCTGAGATGTGTGCAAAGCTTTGCAGGAGCTGAATGACCTGCGAGGCGGCACAGTGGTGCAGTGGGTAGCAGGGTTGCCTGACATAAGGAAGGTTGCCAGTTCAGATAGGTTGAGTTTTCATGTTGCCCTTGTCTGTGTGGGTTTTCTACCGGTACCTCAGATTCCTCTAAACCCCGCCTCTCGCCCAATATCAGCTGGGATTGACTCAACGACCCTCAAAAATACAACCATAAGAACAATAAAAAGCATTGTATATACAATCTGTGTGTTGTCAAGTAATATATTTACCCCCAGAATTACTTGTCTCCCTTTTAAGGTGCTAATCTTTTTTTCAAAATTGCCAAAAAACGATTTAGATGGTTGAGGTTGTCATGTGCTCCCTGATTCACATTATAACCTGTCCTTGTCTCTCTCCCTCAGACTTGAAGAAGTCGTTTGAACAGGAACCCCTGGGTAAGGAAGTATCTCTGGAGCAGGAGGTGCTGTTGCAGTGTCGTCCTCCGGGGGGCATACCAGCTGCTGAGGTACGTGCAACATTATCGTTAACCTCCACCACCTAAGGTGAAGGCAAAGTAAGATGTGAGATTATGAGACGTGTCTGCTCGTGCTGAACGAAACCAGGGAGTGACTGAAGGGGATCTAAAAAAAATAAAAAAGGGAATTAAAAATCCAAAAATCATGAAGTGGAAATAAGTTGAAAGTGTGACAGAAAATACAGTTAATACAGATTTGACACTTTTTGAAATTGCCTGGAACTGTGGATGGCAGACAGCAGAACAGAGTGGTTTGATGGGATCGTGAGTGAAGGGTGAGTTGAATAAGAATCTATCCTGACCCCTTTGACAGGTTTATTTAAATGGCCTTTTAAATTATACGAATATTATTTATCAAAACTTTAAAGACCTAATATCTAGAAGCTATAAGAAGAATCAACCCTATTTGTCTTGTTTTGAAAAAAGCATTTACAGAAATCTGAGCAGTCGTTTCACGTTGCACAACAATGTTCGTGTTGAGTTGTCTCAGGCAGCGAAATCAGCCTGGATCCTGTTTTGACTGACAGTTGCTTGAAAGCTCGTCTGCGCTGAGGTAACACTGATCCAAAGTTTAAACTTAGATTTAAATGTCCCCAGAGAGCCAATTTGAGATGCAGCACAAGTTTCACGAAGGAATCTCAGTGACAGCGGAGGGTTAGCCCATATTCCAGTTATTTCACATTTCCACTCCTCGCTCTCACTGCGTACCTGGATTTGCCTGCTTTCCTACAAAGGACGGAAAAATGCAGCAGCGTTCCTTTACATTAGCTTATAGGCGGCAAAATGAACAGAGGGGAAAACAGTTGGAGTTAAAAAGGTAACAAAACGTGATCGTAATTTGCCTGCCTTGCTCAAGGACACCTTGGTTCAGGGATTTAGCACATATGCTAGTATATACAGATAATAATTAATCACACTCACGATATACATATGCACAATGTCACAACACCAAACCCCTTTAATGTAAGATGATATCCCCCCAAGTAGATTGTGAGCACATTTAAATGTTACGTATGCGCTCGTGGCACAGTAAACATCCACTAGAGCAGCCACACGTGTCACATCCACTCCTCCAGGGCCCTAACTACAGCACAGAACGTCATTTACAGTTCAGATCTTTACTCTGCCGGACTCGTCTGGCTGCATTCCCGAATGGATAAAAAAGACAAAATTTCATTTAGTCGGTCAACGGGGGAACAGGAGCAGCGGCAGCAGCAGCAGAGCGCTCAGAGGAGCCTGCGCTACCGGATAAGGTGTCTCTAAATCAGGTTTCCCTCCTTAGGGTTTGATAGTTGTTTTCAATTGCACCTTAAGTACATGGCTCCCCTGAGAGGGGAAGCAGGGGGGGGGGGGGGGGGGGGGGGGGCGAGACAGAGAGGGAGGCACTGCGATGGACCAGCATATAAAGTGAGGGAGAGAGTGTGTGTGTGTGTGGTGGGAGGAAGAGATGAGTGTGGGGCAGAATGAGACAGAAGGAAGAGTAGTGGGGAATAACAGAGGGATCCTTACCTGTTCTCCCGCTTCTATAAATCAATAAATCTCTTTCCTTTCTTTTCTTGAGGGAAGTAAATAAACTGGTTGAATTGTGACATCAGTTCTAAAGCAGGAGCCTTTCAGACACAAACATGGAGGCTCGTGGTGGATTGCTCATTACCGCTCCGCTCTTATCAGCTTTCTTACTGCGCTTTATTTTGACACCTGTTTGAAGGCAAACACATTCAGGCACAAAGGAACACTCACACTCCAAATGTGCACGCGCTCACACACACACACCAGCACACGGACACACAGAGCTATTTTTTCCAGTCCGGTCAAATTGGTATTTTCCATTCCTCCCTCCTGTCATAATGGGATCTCGGGGCAAATGGATTGGTCTGTCTCCCCTGTCTGCTGAAGCTGATTAGAGGGATTTAGTTTTAAAACCTGCTGATGACCTCAGGTTGTAGCCCTGACTTTTCTTTCTTTCTTTCTTTATCTCTTCTGACTTTCTATTTATCTTTGTTCTTATCGTGCTCTTTCACACTCGCTATTTACTTTCTCCTTTCTATTTGCTTGTTCTTCAAAACACACGCGCGCATACAAAAACAATCTTTTTTTTTTTGGGGATTGACAGCTCTTGGTGTCGCCGTCCTGTGACCTCTCTGAAGCCGTTCTAATATTAGTGGTTGCGGTTGCCATGTCGACCACTTGACGACTGTTGTAAAGTTGTCAGCGTGACATGATATGTGATACCCACATCGTAATGCATGGCTGGCATCACGTGGCTATTAACATACTGTTTGAAAGCTTTGACTCTAAACACAGACGCACACGCACACACAAGCCTAACACACAAACACACGTGCATGGTTTACATTCATATTCACACAGCCAACGTATGCACCCAGTTTGTCCATACGTTTACCCAGACAACAGGTGCAGGCAGATATAGCACACACACACACACACACACACACACACACACACACACACACACACACACACACACACACACACACACACACACACACACACACACACACACACTAACCATGACAAGAGATACACTAAGGGACAGATTAGCCAGGGATCACTTTAACTGCCACACATCAGCTAGCCTCGAGAGACCAGGGTCAAACTGAGCCGACATCTGCAAAGAAAACATCAGTCAGCCTCCTCTACCTCCCATGTGTCTCTCTCTCTCTCTCTCTCTCTCTCTCTCTCTCTCTCTCTCTCTCTCTCTCTCTCAATCTTAAACTCCCAGGAGACATGATTTTAGGCATTGTGGAATCCAGGAGAAACATCTAAATCTCTTTAGGCTGTGATAGAAAGCCTTTAAAAGCTGATGGAAGGCTATTGGATTCAGCAGGGGGGGTTCAGCAGTTCAAGAGGAAGGAGAGAGTTTGCAGACACAGACGGTGAATTCAGAGAACCAGAAGCAAGGGCAGCCGCTGTTCAATTTCAATGAAAAGCACTCATCGATTAGTCTCGTTCTTTATGAACTTTATACACTAAAGTAATTTTCTGTCTCAAAGTCGTCCGCACACGTCAAAATAAGGCAATCACCCATCAAAATCTAAGAATCTTAGACCAAAACCACAGTCGAATTTATAACATATTTTGTTCCCTACAAATGTTGTGAGGTTCATTGGAACAGAATCAGGGAATCGAAAGGGTCAGAGCGAGCCCACAGGCCAGGCACAGCCTGTGGACTTCACGTAGCAGGCACGGTTTGAGGGCCTGTATGTGTCTATTTGAATATTTGTGTGTCTCTGTCTGTCTCCGTGTGTGAGTGATTACCCCAGCTGCAGTGAAATAAACACATCAGTGTGTGGTGACAGGCCATGTCCACGTGTCTGTCACGCACACACACACACACGCACACACACACAAACACACACACACACACACTCTGTCAGTAACTGGATACGTGTCTGGAGCCTGGTCAAGTTCCTGTCACATTCTTAACCACTCAATCCACACCCCAAATGAGTGCAAGTTGTTCGCTTGGATAATGACTTATGATCGTCCTATATATTATCAGTCTGAGTCTCGTCTTTCACCTCGGAAGATAAATTATAGATAAAGTCGGAGACCTGCAGTTTTCGTAAAGATATTTAACATCCTATTTTTCATAAATTCATCACAGTAAATTAACAGTAACATTTCACTGCTATGTGTGACATGGTGTCCGAGAGGGATCGTCCTTCAGCATTTGAGCAAACAGCTGCCAGTTCCAAGGTTGTGGTTACGAAGCTGATCAGAGCTGGCAATCTGAAAGAGATGTTTACTTTCAGGCAGAACACACACACACACACACACACACACACACACACACACACACACACACACACACACACACACACACACACACATTTAACATTAACATTTATGGTGTGAATCCATCCAGGAGGCACGGCCTCACCTCTTTAAAACACACACACACACACACACACACACACACACACACACACACACACACACACACACACACACACACACACACACACACACACACACACACACACACACCTAGGGTTGTCCTGATACAAACATTTCTGACTTTGATATGACACTAGAATGAATTCGAAAGAAAAGATTAAAAAGCCACAGGTTGAGGATCAGTTGATTTTCCTCCGTGTTGAAACTTTAATGCAGCGTTGGTTTGAACATGTGATTGGAGATCTGCTTCAGTACTTTTTCAATTTGAAATGAATGGAGATTGGGTTGTTTTTAAACACCTAGAATCAAAAATATAAAAATATTAATACTTTTGACACATTCAAACCTCCAGTGACCATTGGTGTCATTTTTCTGTAAATGCCTCCTTTGACGCATGTGGAATAAGTATTTGTGTAATAACCCATGTGCATATGTATTTGTGTGCGTGTGTCTTGGTGTGTCTCGGTGATTGTGAATGACTCTTTGTGATGCAAATCATCGCAGACTTTTCTGTCAGAAGGCATCAGTGGTGTTGTGTGTCCAAAAGGCTAACTGCTACCTCGCTCTCACAGTACACTGTACACACACACACACACCGTGCATTTCAGTCCCTGCAGTCGTTAATGTGTCGTATGAGGACGTTTACTAGTGGAATCTGTCCGGAGGTCGTAACATTGGTGTATTGAATGGACAGTGAAGGTGACGGTGTGAATTAAAGAGCCTGACACCGCTCTCCTCCTGTGTCCAGAGATAGAAGGAGATATCTTGAATTCCTTTGAGATGATTTATTGAACATAGCAAGATAAACTATTTGCAAGTTTTGAGTACATCCAAAATGCTGTATGTGTTTAGCCAGAAGCCAGAAGCCTTTACCAAGTGTTCCACTACTCATGATTTCTGCTTAACTTCCACTTCTGCCAGACACACCAGACATGCCACAGACAACTTTTTAGCCAGATTTTTACAACATACCATTGGTATCCTGGTCATTTTTATCTATTTCTTTTAACTGGAAATCCTTTTTAGCCATTTTGGCGAAGAGTGAAACAAGTGAGAAACCACTCAGGCTGCTACAGCTGTGTCTGTCTGAGTAAGAATATATATAATATATATTATATTAATACATTCTATTAATATATTTTAGTTTTTTTGTTATTGTTGTTAAATTCCACTCCAATGTTGCATAAACTTCAAACTGTTTTTAAATATTTTGTATTTTTTTCCTTAATTCTTTCATTTTTTATAATAATAATATTTTTTTGATGGACAGGACTTTCTGAGTAATTTTAAAATAATTGAATGGACATGTTGGGGGGAGAGAGGGTCCATAGATAATATTTGTAATATCAAATAAAGCATTAGATCCTGTGACCACAGCACCAGAGGGATTAAAGTCGTTTTTATCCCGAGCCTTCCTTTGACAAACACGTGTGTGCGTGGCGTGTGCACCTGTGCGATTGTACTTGTGTGTGCCCCTGCGTGTGTGTGTGTGTGTGTGTGTGTGTGTGTGTGTGTGTGTGTGTGTGTGTGCACAGAAAACAATTTATGTAATGCTGCTTCCCCAATAGACCCTTACCTTAATCCTCTTTGAGCTTGGATAGTAAGCCCCACGGCTCATCTCCCATCACATTTTACCTTCATCCTCAACCTCTGTCAGAAATCATCGCCGTAATCCACAGATTAGTCAGCAATCTCTTTTTTATTCCTACTGCCTCGGGTGAATTATTAAAATGTGTTAAGATTATTAAAATGCTGTTGCGACGGTCTATCACTGTGCTGTAATTTACAAATGGAAGAGATGAGGAAGTGCAGCTTTTTTTTGTTGTTTTAGTCGTAAATGTATTGTGATTGTATATCAGTGATGTAGGGAGGGATTAGAATCATTATCTAATGTGTGTACACAGACACACGAGTGAACGCACATAAACTCGTGGGCTTTATCCGCCAGCGTCCTTCCCTTCTTGTACTGGATAGCAGCGCAGTCTTTTATTACCACTTTGTATTTTCGAAAAGCGACAGTGTCACACTTGCATACACACACAAGGAGAGGGAGAAAAATACATACATCCAGCGTAAGCCGTGATTTCCGGAGCCTTGGGAGGCTGTTCATCCAGTGATAAGCCGTGTCAGTAAATTCAGGCATTAGTCAGAGCCCACAAAGCCAGCAGCCTGTGCAGAACTGCATTGGAAATGTGACTTTTTCTCCATTGCAGAACCTCAGCAGAATCTATCAGACTTCCGTACAATTGTATTTTTTCTCTCTCTCTCTCTCTCTCTCTCTCTCTCTCTCTCTCTCTCTCTCTCTCTCTCTCTCCCTCCCTCCACACACACACGTGAAATCTCTTGCTCAGTTCAGTTTCGTTCGGTTCCATTCGCTGCTTCTGTCTAGACTGAAAAAATATATTTTGTTATAAAAATATTTGCACATAAAAATCCTTCCATTTTTCTTCCTTCCTGCCCGTCTTCCTTTTCTCATGCAATGCCGATTTCAAAGTGCATGCATGGAACTTTTTTATTTATTTTTGTCGTAAAACACTAAAAACCCTGATATTTATTTTGGCGCTGTCGCACAAAGGGAAGAGTTTTGCTATTTCAGCCATGCACTGTGACCGTAACCTCCAGCACTTATGGTACATTCAACCACCATCATCGTCATCCTCATTTAAGGAAACTATCAATCAGAATTCAAAGAGGGAAGCATCTCATTACGTATAGTTGCCCTGTGTTTTGTTTCTCAACTGACGACTCGACCTGCAGTATTTCCCTCCCTGCACAGGAAGTGTGTGCGAGTGATCATGTGCAGTTTTAGTTCACTGTGGTCTGAGGTTGGAGTCTTTTAGAAACAGCACTGTGTTCTTTGTGTCTGTGGTAAGTAGAGAGTTGAGTGGCTGAGAACCTCCTCTCTTTCATTACCCTTTCAAAGGCTTGGGCTTAAACTATAGGACAGTCCGTCTTTACAGTTAACCCCTTTATTTAATGACTCCTGGCAGTCGTGGAAATAGTCGCTTTTTTAAATAGTGATAATTTGACTTTTTAGCCGTCACCGCTGCTGCACAATGAGCTGCTCACCTGTTTATTTAAAGGTCAGTGAAGCTCGACTCATTGCCGTTGTCGTGAAGGTGCTGTTATTAGGATGAACAAATGTAACTCACATGAATGACTCCCATTTGCCATTGCTACTTAGTGCAGGTTGCCTCTTAATTCAAAGTCTGTTAATATTAAACTTATCATGTGTCCAAATCGCACCAAATCCGTCGCTGTTCTTCTCCGGGTCCTTAACAACGCTGATGCCAAGTGTGAGGCCGGTAAGATGAACTGCTCTTGAGATATGCAAGACACATACAGACAGACAGAGGGAGATATCTGTTATTATCTAAATTATTAGATAGATTAGATAGATCTTCATTATTGTCGTTTTAATTATTCTCAGGCTTCCCCATTGAGTCGTCTCTCTCTCTCTCTCTTTCCTCACTTTGTCTCTCTCCGTCACCGCCGCTGTCTCTCAGTCTTCCACACGCCCTCTTTGTCTTTCTTGACACAGTTCTGAGACAAAGCTGAGGATTGATGGTGACATGACAGTGGAGAGTGTGCAGCATTGTCAGCCAGCTACCCCTGCTGCCCCTGGCAGGCCTGACAGTGTTGTCATGGATGAATGGACACAGTGTTTTGACACGGGGTGCGACAGTGTCAAATAACAAAACTGTGTTTCTGTTCCGTCAAGTTCTATAAGTCGTTAGACCATGCAAGTCTTTTTCAGACCATGAAAAACCATGAAATGTGTAAAGTTGTGCACATGAGCTTGTGACATTTTCCTTATACTTGCTATTATAATACACAGAACATATAAGGACTTGATTTATTTCTTGCCTCGATGTCCCACTGCTGCCAAGCGTTGTAATATCAATTTATGTTCTTAACTACCAGCGCATTTGGGACCAAGGCTAAAAAAATTTTTAATAAGTCACAGCTTTGAATAATTGCTCCAATTAATTGCTCTTCACTTACGTCCCCATTCAGTGAAGTGTTCTTCAGTGAGTTGCTAAAGGAGGTCATTGTCTGTGCAAATAATAATTTTATGAATCCGACTGTGCTGATGGCACAACATTATCGGATGATGATAGTGTCGCACTGGAGCAGAGAATAGGTTTGTAGTGAAATGTGATCCTCTGCTGTCTGATTGTAAAAAAAAACATTGCTTTTATTTTATTCCATTCCATCCACTCTTATCTCTCTCTATGTCTTCACACAGCCATAAAATCTGTTGCTCATTTTCTCAGTTCAGTTTCGTTCTGTTCCACTCGCTGCTTCTCTCTAGACTGAGAGAACCTAGTATATATTGTTGCAAGATATGGGCACATTTTCTTTTTTTCCCTTTTACTTCCTGTCTCTCCTGCAATGCTGATGTATGAACGTTTGTGTAAACATGAAAACACTGATGTTTATTTTGGCGTTCTCACGTACGCCGAGGAGTTTAGCTTTTTCAGCCCTGCACAGTGACTGTATGCTCTGATCCCGTCTTCCATCTAACCATGTGTTTAATATTTTCTGTCATATCAAATCAAATAGGACTAGTCTTTATGCTGAGCTGTATTAACCACAATACTGCTGACGCCCCTGGAATCGTATTAAAACATTAGCTTATCAAACACTCAGCCAAGAAGCACTTGGGGCTATCGATGTTTTCCTGATTTCAGAAGCATAATTCTTACGGTAGATGGCTGTACAGGCTAAGTGTGACCTGGCAGGGGCCAATGCACAGCACTTAGAGATAAGATGCTCCTGCAGTTCTTCGGGAACAATAATGACTGAATATGCTGCTCATGATGATGTCTGCTGATTTTAGGGTTTGTAAAATAACTGCTGCAGTTTGACGTAAAGCTGATTGTAAAAAAGATGTCAAGCATAGTCAAAGATGTGATATCGGTCAATGCAGGTTCATCGTTCGGTTTTTAAAAAAGGTGTCTTTTAAGGTTGTGTTCATATAAACTGTATACACAACATATATTCAGCTCAGTCAGAACAACTCTGCAGGAATCCAATTTTTATTTGATTATTCCTACACAAGATGTGACAAAGGCAACTAACGGAGACTAGTGTTCTGACTTAAAGGCTGGAAAATACAATTTTCCTTGTTTCAATATTTTAAAACTGTATTTCTTTAACTGATAAGAGAAATTACTTGAGATCTCCAGTGGCTAAATCAAACCTGTTGCATTCATCACCTCCATTACTGAACTCTTACTGCATACAATGTCCTGCATTTGCTCTGACATTTGGCATTTCACATATATAAATCACGTTTTGCAGGATGGCCCAACTGAAAGAGGCTGTTACTTGAGTTTATTTTTTTATTTAAAAAAAAAAACATGTCTTTACCTTTGACTGTACATCATCAGAATGCAACATACAGGGAGGTCTGCGATAGTTCAGCTGACCCAGCTAATAAAGCAAAGCTGATTCTGTTATTGGGTGGTTTTAATAACACTGGAGAGCTGGAGAGTCAATTAAAAAGGATTAGCATGTCCCCAATCAGCTCAGAGCCTCTTCATGCTTTAATGATTATGGAGTGTCATCAGCACTCCTACACTGCACAGTGAATCAGTTTTGACATGCGCACACACGCATACACGCACACAAGCACACATGCGCACGCACACGCACGCACGCACGCACGCACACACAGACACACACTCTCTCTCTCTCACACACACACACACACACACACACACACACACACACACACACAAAATGAACATGTATATAAATATATATGATTCAGTTTGCTTCCCACTAATTACACATGCAGACTCCACGTAACCATTAATTTCATCTTTCTGTGTTAACGGAAAAGTGCTATCCGAATTCAAGTGATTTATTTTATATTAATTCAAATGTAAGAATCATGACATTTAAATACACTGATTTATCTTATTAAATAAGATCATTAAGGAATCATGTTTATTCAGTTTCTTTTCATTCAGACCTTGTGAAAATATCGTGACTTTATAATGACACCACTATAGGTAAGTGAGGTTGAAAGGTTAATGTGTCTTAATGCATTTGTATCTCCTGAATTCCACCTTGAACATGAATCCTTTAAAAAACAACTGGACAAGGTTAAGACTGGGCTAGAAGGAGAGATGGGATATTTTTCTTTAGGAATTATAAATTCTTCTTGGAGTGATTCAAAAGGTTGGAATGGAGGAACGGATTCCCTTGATCTTTAAAAATGGAAAAGAGACTTTAGCTCACATCTGATTCAGTTAATGTAAATATTTAATTTCTCGGTGTCATAACCCCAAGTAATCGGGGATAGTTTCTGCAATTACAGCAGATGTAGAATGGTAAAAAAAAAGTCAAAGACAGTTAGATCCGGTTGGATTTGTAGATTGTGAACAGAGAAAAACATTGAGTCAGAGATGACTCAGACTTTACAGGTGTTTCAGGTCATTGTGCTGAAACACTTAAAAGCACTTAAGCAGTCTGCGTCCTGTGGTTTATTTTTCACACTCTCCCATTGCTCTGCATTTTATCCCCACTGTTACTTTCCAGCTTTCCTTTCACCTTTCCTTCCCTCCTCCTCCTCCTCCTCCTCATCCCTCCTTTCACTGCTGTTGCTGTTTGTGATGTTAAAGTACTTAGTGAACGGGAGGGTTCGGCAGGGAAGGCAAAATACATCACTGTCCAGAGAAATAAAGAAAGCAACAGAGACATTGATACACTGGGGCTTCAACACTTTTACTGCACTGACCCGTAACCATGCATGGGGCTGTTCTATAATTTAACAACCTGTCAGTCATTGCAATGCCTGCTCACAGCGAACAGGAAAGTCAGTTAGGCAACTCAAATCCTATTACTTTTATTTCAGTGTTTTGAAACGGGGAGTCAATTGGATATATTGTGTGATGATCCTCTTCTGTTTTTGAATAATTGTGGGTGAGATAAATTGAGATGTCAATAGCTCTGCATTATGCTTGGATGTTCTGAATCAAACATTGAGTGGTTTGGTGTGTGCATAAGTCTCATTAGGTTTTGTCTGTAGTTGTCATTCAGTGTCTGTTCTGCACAACACCTCCACAGTGAATATTGCCTCGTGGCGTTCAGGGTTCACACATTAGACAAGACCAAAAAAGTACAGCAGGCAATATTCGAACAGAGGAGGGGAACAATTCTAATCGTTTAATGTCCTACCTTTCAGTTCCTCTACCACAGGTATTAAGTGTTTGCTTCTTGAACTTCCCCTGCTGATATTGGAGGTGTTGATCCTGATTCCAGCTGTTACTGTGTCAAAGTCTGTTTGGGGAAACGTTCACCAGAAGTGTCTGAGCTGTTGAGTGGATTTGGATGTTTTTCCTCTTGCCTCTTCCTCTAATGATTTGAGCCCAGGGTCTCATTTCAGCTCTCCGTCCCCTAACACTCTCACCCCAAACTGTCATCTCTGTATTTTCTCCCCTCCTCCCTTCAGCTGCCGTTGCTGCTCCCAGTCCCTGAACGTTTTCATCCTGAGACCTCGGAGTCTGAGTGGTTTTCTGTGTGCTCACTTTGTTTTTGATTTTTTTCTTTTCATTCAAACTTCCTGTTTTACTCATGCAGTCTCATTGGGTCTTGTTTCTTAAGTTTAGTGGGCATTGCCCTTCATGTATGGGCAGCTGTGACTCAGGAGTTAGAGCTGGTCGTCCACTGACTAGACGGTCAGAGGTTCAATTCCTTCTGCATGCCGAAGGGCCTTTGGGCAAGATAGTGAACACCAAATTGCACCTCGTGGCTCTGTGTATAGATGTAGTGTGTGTAGGTGAATGGAAAAATGATGTGCTAAACTGAAAGTGCTTTAAGAGTATAGAAAAGTGCTATATATAATAAAGAAAAGGGAAGAAACTATATGAAATGAAGTTGCCATAAAGAGTAAGGTAAAAAGGAATAAAAAGGAATTTAAAATAACACAAAAGCACCAGACTTACAAATCAGACATGATGCTTTCCTATAAAAATGTAGTGGTTTAAAGAGTGTGTTGGTGAGCCTAATCTCGTCAGGCAGAGAGTTCCAGAGCCTCGGGGCCCTGGCGGAGGAAACCCGGTCACCATGAGTAACCAGCGTTGACCTGGGGACAGAGACAAGAGCAGGTTAGCCGATCTCAGGTTGCCACTGGGAGTGCAGGGAGTCAAGAGCTCCGTGATGTCATTTACACCTGTGCTTTCCTGCAGTCCAGCAGAATCGGCAATAATCGGCAAATAACTGCATGTTTACGTGGATTATTTGATAATGGATGTGCCATTGGTGTCCTACAGTAGGATGCATTGCCTCCAGCCTTCCTGCTTTGCTCTCTATCGTACGTGCTCTGTTTTATGGTTTTGCATCTTCCACCCCCGAGCCTCTGCTTCCTTTTTTTGCACATGTTTTTTTTCTTTTCCATTTATTCACTAACCACCTGCACCACGTTAAGAATTACAGCCCCCCCCATCAGTCCTCCGCAGTGGTAGTCCATCTACTTCATCAGCCCTCTCCTGTCTGTGCTCGTTTTCTTTCTCTCCCCTTTCCCTCTCTCCCCCGGCATTCCTTGAATTTCTTTCACTCTCCTTGTTTTCCCAAGTGTTGGGCTGAAAGGATTACCTCAGTATATCTTCCCCATCTATTCCCTTTTCTCTCCATTCAGCACCTCAGTCTCTCTCTGTACCCCCCTCCATCCTTCTTTACCTAATTATGGACATAGCATGGAGCCTCCAAATCGCTCATTCTCCCTCAGTCTCCCTTACCTCCTCATTACCTTTTCATTCCTACTTTTCATTCCATTGCTCACACACTCTCTCGTTTCTTCTGTCGCTCTCTCTGTGGACTCCCTCTCTCCCTTCCTCTCTTGATTCCTGTCCCCGGTTGACATTGCCGGGTTAGCTTTAATGGATCACCCATAGATATCTGCTCCTAACCTGCACTCCTCGTTTCCTCCTCCTCCTCCTCCTCCACAATAATCACTGCCTTCCCAACTCTCGCTCTCCCTCCTTCACCGTTGCCTTGGAAATACCTTTTCTCTATCCAGCCCTCTCTTGAGATTGTTCCCCATCCATCTCTCCCTCTCTCAGTCTCTCCCCGCTCTTGAATGTCGACATGAGAGGGTGAGTCTAATAGATCACTGTGAAGCATCTGCACCTGTGTTAAATCTCAGAGGTAACACCGTTTGTGTGTGTGTGTGTGTGTGTGTGTGTGTGTGTGTGTGTGTGTGTGTGTGTGTGTGTGGCAGCATGTGTGCACCCAAGAGAAGCCAATGCAGGGTTTCTGTTCAGCACATCTGTGACCTCTTTTAGTGCTGAGCAACTTCTTTGTTTTGGCTCTCCTTTACCGTTTTCTCCTCTCCTCTCCTCTCCTCTCCTCATTGCACCTGCTTCTACTTTATCCCTCTTTTTCTTTCTATCATTTATAAGCTGACATCACAGAAAAAGGAACCATTAACTTTGGGATTTTATTTTAAGTTTACAGCGTGTTCTTCATTTACCTTTCTTAAAGTGCTGACTCTGAAAAACAAACGCTGCATTATGATATAATACGTGATATTTAGAGTCACGTTCACAAGCACAAATCACAGCTTTGTAAAATAATAATGTAGGATACCTTTGTCTCGTGCATCATTCAGTGGACGTGTACCAAGGTGCAGTTTGTAGTGGTTATAAATAGGCTTCTGTAGGCCTGTCCTAGTCCAACTGGGTGTCCTCCTGTGTCCCAGTTCTGTCTGTGTGGGACACCTTGGAGGGCGCTCTGCTATTCCACCCGCTCCGCTGCACATTGGGGATTATTTCTCTTATATCCTGTAGGTACCGCTCCCTCAATGCTCAACCACATTTTAATTGATGGTGGTACAACTCTTTTAAGAACATCCACAAAGTCCTGGATCACAAAGTGTTCTCTTCTCCTGCCCACACATTGAATTATTCTTTTTCACCTTTCACACTTTCACCCCTACATGCATTTTTCCTGTTGTATATCAAGTTATGCTGTACTCGGCACTGCCTTATTTTTTTTATTCTCATCTCTGTACAAACTGAAAGGTCTGTGCTTAAGACGCATTGCAGAATAATAATAAAAAAAAAATTGTATTATGTAGAAATATTGATGTAATATTTAGAGAAACCTGAAGGGTGTTGGCAACCATTCTTTTCAAATTGTCTTATAACACCTGTGTCTTGCTCTTTCAGTGGAAATTAAAATAGATTAAACTTGCTCTAGATATATTTCTGGAAAGATACATATTAGTATGGGATGATTGTCAATGGCGGCCCAGTTATGTCACTGTGGTTAATTGGGTCTTTATGTCACTTCCCTGGATCTAGTTAATTAAGCTGTCAGAGCCTCTGAATTCCCATGTTGGCATTTACACACATAGGAACTGACACATACACACACAGACACACACACACACACACGGTCCTTATTGTAACCTGCACAATCTGCCCAGTCTGCCCAGTCCTGGCATGTATTGTATTGGAGTGGTGTTGGTGGCTGTAGTAAATTCCCAGCAGCAGCAGTGGGCAGCAGGATCGTCCTAATCACCTCCCAAGTGAGGATGCAGACAGAAACACCAGGACATATGGCCAATTAAGACAGGGATGTGAAACGGCACAGATATACTGTAGGTGACGGAAAATCACACTTCACACAATTAATGCAATTCAGTGACAAGGTTATTGTTAACAACTGTTCCTCGCAATGGCAGACACACTTCATTTTAAAAACAGGCTGGAAACAGATTTTCTCAGGGATGTAGTTCTTATTTGTTGTTTTGTTTCTTTTGTGTCTCATCTTATCCACTCGTCTCTTTGCACAATACCTCCCTGTTGTCTGTCTGCCTGCCTGAGAGACGTCCTCACCTCAGCATTGATTGGCTTCATTATTATATTCCTAAATCACGAGTTATTTAATGGCAACTCAAATGGAGACTTTTTGCCCAATGCCTCTCCATGTTAGATTTTCCTATAACCTTTGAGCTAATCCTCCC
Organism: Hippoglossus hippoglossus; assembly: GCF_009819705.1. Classification (NCBI taxonomy): domain Eukaryota; kingdom Metazoa; phylum Chordata; class Actinopteri; order Pleuronectiformes; family Pleuronectidae; genus Hippoglossus; species Hippoglossus hippoglossus. The sequence continues at coordinate 12,048,638 of NC_047159.1, read as the reverse complement.
TCAGAGATGACACCAGTGGAATCATGCGTAAAGTCGCTGCGTCTATTTTGGAGTTAGAAAGAATAAAAATAAAGAATGTATGTGTCTGTACCCTAAGAATAAAAATGCATCGGCTTGGAAGTGAAGTGAGAGTCATGACAGTGAGGATGAGAGAAAACTAACACAAACACATCTCACATGTTTGCTTCAACTTGTTTTGTCAAATTTTTTATTTCATGTTTAGTTTGGAGTTAGTCGGTGTAGTTAGGATTCTCTAGGTCCAATTTGGGAGAAACCAGGTTATAGGATTACCATTTTACATATTTTCCTTCGTGTTGATGGGTTTTTAAACCCTCATTCTAATGATTGGACGAGAAATCAAAACCTTCCTAAACCACAATGATCTGTGGTTTTATTTCAGTATTATTCAGTATCATCCACAATACAGTCACAGTCCAAATATTGACAATAAAAGACGAAAACAATATTCATTCCATTGGAGACATTTAGACACTGATTTCACTTTAAGTGTTACATTCACTCGATACTGAGGGAAGCGATTTAAGACAAATTGTTTTTGTTTTTCCCGTCATGATGGTTACTCTCCTGTAATTGTCTGAAACAACAAAATCCTTTTTGTTTATCTTATCACAATGAGCTAATTGTTTTGTCTAATATCAATGTGCACACACACACACACACACACACACACACATTATCTCCACCATATTTGTGTGCGCTGTTTGATTAAATTTCTATTAGCTCTCCTCGATTGAGTTTGAAGATTGTTGATTAGCCAGTAATAGCCTTTGTTACTGCACTAATGAATAGCTTGATTACTATTCTTATTAGCTACACATCAGGAGGTGGGTGATGTGTGTTTGTGTGTTTGTGTGTGTGTGTGTGTGTGTGTGTGTGTGTGCGTGCGTGCGTGCGTGCGTGCGTGCGTGCGTGTGTGTGTAGGCGTGTGTGGCATCTGCTGGTATTATTGTCTGATAAACACACACAGACAGTTATAACCAATCGTCTGGGTCTGTGCCAAGAAAGCTGATGGCAGCAGAAGAGAAAGATAGATGGTCGGCTCTGCCAACATCCCTCATCCTTTTTCTCTCCCTCACTTTGTCTGTGACGATGCCTCTCAATATGTTTTCTCCCACCTGCTCTCCGTTTCTCCTGCCTACTGTCACTCAACTATTGTCCTCCTCATAATTCCTCCATCCCCTCCATTGCGTTCCGCTTACCCTCCCTCATCTGCGCTTCTCTCTATCTGTTTGTTTCTTGCCTTTGTTCTTCAATGTCCTCCTCATCTCCTTTCTTGTTTATCTCTCCTCCAGTTTATGTTTCTGCTGGCTCGACTGACCGGGCTCTTGAGAATTGGGTTGGCATTTTGTGTATTTGTGTGTGTGTGTGTGTGTGTGTGTGTGTGTGTGTGTGTGTGTGTATACACATTTTTTAAATTGTCTATGTGAGCATAAAGGTGTGTGTGTGTGAGAGTTTGATAATGGAAACAAGCGTGCCAATTACAGTGATGGTTCTCTAGATGCCAGTCAGAGCCCATCATAATGAGTGTGGCACATCTGCCCGTGGTCTATATGCATATGTGTATCAGAGTGTGTGTGGTGGTAGAGGGGGCAGGGCGTGTGCAAGAGAGTGTTATGATTGGGAAAAGACAGCGGGACTCGGGATGTGACGAGACTCTGTGATTCTATAGGAACCTGGTAGATTGAATGATTCAGCCCTGGGTGGGAGGCAGATTGGAATGGGAAATGAAAAATGTAGATGTCATACAAGTTGTACAAATCTAGACATAAATTAAACAATAGACCACCTCAGCACGTTTACCAAAGACGATTCCAGGAATCTCAGCTTTAGTGTTGGACTCTGGGTGTGAGGTTATAAGAATGTCTTGCTTCTCACTCTGCATTGATAAAACTGAAATTCCACATTGAATTTAACGTTTGTGAGTGCAGTTAGCGCTGAAGGAGGATCCACTCATGGACTTGTTATTAATCCAAGCAGAGTGTTGAGCTGAAAATGAAAATTAAGACCATCAGACCGAAAGTCACAAAGTAAAACACCAAATGAGAGAAACTGTAGTCTTAGCTGATTTTACTTTTAGACACTACAGCTCTGATTTAAAAACAAACCAGGCCATTTGTTGTTCATATGATATTTGACTTTGTAACAATTGAACAGAATAGAATAGGATTGGAAAGCCTTTATTGTCATTGTATTGAAAAAAACTCTGAGTGCTAGTTCTGGTTGGTGCATACAAGTTAAGTAAAAGTTAAAACAACCCATTTCTCACATATCAGAGTTAAAACAAATACATAATACAATAAATATAAAGTCCTATATAGCTGCTTTTAGCAAATAATGTAAGATTTATGTTACATTTAATATTTTTTAGGTACTCAAAGCACCTAGATTGGGTCGTGGAAAAAGTCAAATATTGTCTGTAGGATAGGACACAACATTTTCACATCAGTATCATTTAACTAAAACTTATCCAAAACTTTTGTCAAAGAACTTAAACCTAACAGCCAACAATGATGTTTCCCATAAAACGTATTTAACAAAAAAGTGGTAGATCAACATAATTTCTCAGAGACATGGTTACGTTGGTAGATATTAAATAGCGGAGGAGACAACCTCCCACCTAACTCAGGATGCAGTCTTTATATTTTTAGTTGGGTGATTCAGCCTCTCATCACCTCTTCCCTTCTAGGCTAATTCCTCAGGATGATTCATAGAAAGATGTGTCAGGTTGACTCATGCAACAAAAATAACTGTGATTTTATCAGAACTAAAAATGTACAGAAACAAAATTAGATAAACAATAGAATTGGCCCCATGTGGTCCTTTGATTCAAAGAGATTCTGCTCTCATTTCTCTGTCCTTGCGTGTCTTGATCGTCCGTCCACTGACGTCCAACACCCGGAGCATCAGCTTGCCATGAAATTTAGCCACAGAGCTTTTGGGTGTGGGCAGTATGGGGTTGGGATTATTAAAATGTGGACAGACACATGGTGCACACTCAGTCCCCGCCCACACCAAGGTAGAGTAATCACTCTGAGAGCTCTTTAACCCACTCATCCATGTCCTTATTGGAATCCAGATAATATAGCTAATCAAGGGGATAATCCTTAGTGACGAACAAATTAACACTTCAGTGATTTACAGGCTCTGACACACACACGCACACACGCACACACGCACACACGCACGCACGCACGCACACACACACACACACACACACACACAAACATGCACGCACACACACACACACACACACACACACACACACACACACACACACACACACACACACACTACAGCTACATTTCCTTGCATTCATTTGATTGCAGAATCAGATTGTATTACTCTATCTCTGGTTCCCTCGTGCTCTCGTTGTGTATCTGTGTGTTTTTGCCCCCTGCTGTACTTTGAAAAATTAATATTGTGATTCGGCGGCAGATTCTATCCACCGACAACGTTATCGACTCCCATATGAGACCCTTTGTAGCGGCTCTACAAAGCATGTCATATTTCAGCATTTGTCATAGATATCCTTTCGCTTTGTTATCTCACTTCTTGCTCTGTGGTCTGCCATTTGTTTTGCTTTTGCAAGATTTATACCGTGTTTCTCTCTTTGTGACACAGTGTGACTATGATGTTCCTGCTCTCAGAAGCAGATATACAGCTACGCGTTTGTGTTTCAAAACATTTTGTGCTGCTCTCCAGTGCAACAAAAGGGGGAGTGTATATCTCTATATCTTGGCCTACTTTTATCTTGCACAGCATGCTACAGAGCCTTTGTTCCACTGCCAAAGGAAGATGCATATCTCAATAGATTGTGCAATACATTAATGCTGCTTTGATATTACACAGCATGACATAGAACATTGGTTCTTAAGTTGCGACAAAGACAACATATGGCTGCATCTACATATTTGACGTCATCACTAACCGCTACGTTTTAATATTCAATCACTTAAAAGGAAGCACGTTATTAACTACTATAGAAACAGAAATCTGCTTTAGTACTCAGGGGCACAAGGGTTCAGATTATACCTTTGGCCAATTAATGTGTCTGTCAAGCAGAGAGAAATGAAAGTGCGTTTGTAATTGATAAGATGAAGCACTTTTCTCTTTGAAAAGAAAGTGTTTTGATTTCTTTGTCTAAAAAGAAAAAAAGAGTGGACTCCTCTTGAACCCCTTTAAAAGCTGGTGTGTGTGTGTGTGTGTGTGTGTGTGTGTGTGTGTGTGTGTGTGTGTGTGTGTGTGTGTGTGTGTGTGTGTGTGTGTGTGTAGGCGTGTGTGTCTCTCTCGTGTTGTATAGGAGGTAATGCAAGAGAGGCGGGTGACATGGGGGTGAGAGTTAAAATAAGAAATACATATTCTCCCCTGGGGTTGTCTTGATCCAATCACTCCCCATTGTCACACACACACACACACACACACACACACACACACACACACACACACACACACACACAAAACCACAGACACACACGGGCGCGCACAGTTGCACCAGCTGTGTCTAATGATGCGGTGGCAGTGATAGTATAACCACCACATGTGGTCTCTTTGTCTGAGTCCAGCAGAGCACACACATCAGTCTCACATGCTTCAACCTTCAGACACCATCAACGACTGCAGCTATTCTCAGTGCATCGTCACACAAGAGCCAACAACTACACATTAATACGCTGACAGTGGAGGTTTGTTTTAGCATTATTTTATTTTGCCAGGAAAATAATCGTACCTGGTTTTCGCTACTTTAAAAACTGTACAAAATGTAAGTCACCTTTGATCACATTATATTAGTTGCACGTATTTTTCCTGTTTGTGGCGACTGCTGATGTGATATTTGGTTTTATTTCCAAATGCCAAACATTTGCTTCATAATTTATGTTGCTGTGGTTGAAAGGCGATTTTACACCAAAGCTGCTAAAGCAAGCAGCCGTAGAAAGTGTTGGAGTAAGCAGGTTGTGAGGCAGGAGGTTCCCCAGGTTAATTAGAAATTGACTTCAAATTGCTTTTTTCAAGAGAATGTAGACATGTTTGTCTTCCATGCTGTTGTTGACCGACAGTAAATAAATGGTGTTTGGAGGAAACTAGGAAGGAGAGTAAACTTTGTAATATTAAGCATTAAATTAAGTATAAAACAATTAGGACTTTGATGGAACGGTGGATCAGTGGGTGAATAGAGTTGATACATATTTTTTTGTCTATGATAGTTGATAATACTTATATTGTTTAGTCAAGTTGGTGTATTAGAGACAATGTACATCACATCTATACCTACCATCTATTTGGCAACTTTTTAAATGTTGTTAAAATGTTAGCAACCAAATGCACATCACTCTTTGGTATTTCCAAATGTTTGCACAAACTGTGCCACAGTATTCTGTGATGAATGAATAGATATAAGTCGTTTGGCTTGTGTAACCACGCTTGTTTACAAACACTGTGTGTGATTATTTTGAGAGAAGCTCGGATTCAAAGCATCAAAGTAAACAGGAACTAGTTTGTCCCTCTCTCCTTTTTTTTAAATCTCCATTAGATGTAACACCATTTGTTTTCTTTTTTTCGTACCTTTTTTAACAAACGTACAACACGTACTCTTCCAACTTTTCAAACTTTCAGGAGCGCACTTGAAACAGTAAAACAATGTAAGTGCCCATATTTTTTTTAAATACTGATAATGATACTTAGTATCAATAACAGCCTCCAGCTTACTGCAGTTACTCCACTCCAAATAACTCTCAAAATGCTGCTGTGCATGAAAGCTGTTTTTTTATTTAATAGGATAAACACTATGAATGAATTTTCGTATGTCAAACATCCATCCATCATCTTTATTGCTTATCCTTTGAGGCTTGTCATTGGCTGAGACGCGGAGTAAACTATGAACAGGTCAGCGAATCACACGTGTACACTGACAAACAACCATTCACACATATGGGCAAGTTAGAGTAGTCAACTCACTTTGGAAAGAAGCTGAAGGAAACTCGTGCAGACATGGAGAGAATTATAAAATGAGATGTGCATTTTTTTTTAAAATAAAGTCGACAAATAAAGACTTTAAAAAACAATGCTCCATTAAGAAGAAATATTACCGGGACTCTTGTGCCGTGCTGCATTTATCTTTGTCCGTCTGAATCCGGTTTATAACTTTATTTATTCTCATCACAGTGCGACAAATTTCAACTTTGTATTCATGTTCGTATTCCAACAAAGAGCTTTCTCATTCTTCTGTGTGATCACAGCTCTGCTTATTTACCTCTTCTGAACATGAATAGAGATGCATGTTGTTGTTTCTTCACAGCCTCACACACATTGCATTTATTTTTGTTTGTGTGAAAGTACCTACACAATGTTCTACGTCTACGTGGCAATAATGTCTTTTATATAAGATGTTGTTGTTTGTTAGTCTTTGTTTTTTTCCTCCCGTATAACCTTTACTTTGTGATAGAAACGGAAAAGGTCAAACGGCGTCCGACTTACGATTGAGAATTCAGAGCTACAGTAAAAACCTTTTCGCCCACAATGCACTCCAGAGTCTCTGCAGATCAGGGAGAGAAGCAGGTGGTATAACCGCGGGAGAAGAGTGACAGCCGAGCTTTACCACGGCAGTAAACTGAAGAATAAGACTGTGTTGTCCTCTTTTCTACATCTGAGATTTCCATTTCCTAATGCGAAGGGAGGAGGGAATTAAACAACGCGGCTCAGACATTTATGTGACTGCCATAAAGCTCGGACATGTTGAATTTATGAGGGTTTGGACCAGTAAATACAGCACTCAGGAAATGTGATTAGGCCCATAAATAGGGCAGTTCCCCCACTGTCCTACCCTTCACCCAAACTGTCTCACAAAATAGGACACTTTTCCTTTCTACACTGCCCCCCCACCAGGGTTTCATTCTGAGCAGGATTCTCACTGTAGATAAGGGAAATTACATGATTTCTCCATCTTACTTCATAAACATCTTCCTGTAGCGTCATCATTCATCAGCACTGTTATTATTATTATTATTATTACATCCTACCCCATAATTTCTTTGCTCGGAAATGTGTGATCTACAATCTCAAAGATTAACTGTATGAGAATCATTTTCACAAGAGCTTGTTGGTTACTTACAGGATGAACCATTGGAGAGGACTAGATAATCTCAGAGTCACTACAGAGTCGTCTATCCTTCACATATATATATGTTTTTCTTTATGTATATGAATTCTCAAAAGTGACATTACCACCAAGCTTCTGTGTGGAACCATTCAAGAACAAGGTTACCACAGCATCTTATAAATCCTTCCATCCCATCTTCATTTATAATCTGGAATGGTTGGAAAAACAAGATTATACCAATACTTTACAAAACTGCAATTATCTTCCTTTGCTTCTTTTACTCTCACACTTGGGTTGTTTAAGACAAACATCAATTTTTTTTTAAATATTGTTTTTTTTCCCGCCCCATTCTTCTTTTGTCAGCCATTACTCTGAGGGTGGATTAGTTGTGAAAACAAGATTATTATGTTGATGTTATCATTCCCCCCCCGCTGGAAAGATCTATTGTAGTTGCAGAAATGCTGTAGGTTGACAGATAATTGTTTATCTGGTTTAATTTGTTTTTGGCTTCATGACAGAAACAACATTTTCCAGTATTAAAAAAAAGACATTCGGCTCAAGTGTTTCATTATCCAATATTTGTTCTGAACTTTTTCTCTTTGCACATCTATGACAAAGTATTTGCAAAGGGGTAAAAACTGAAAGATCAAGAAGTCAAAAATATGACATGAATAAAGTGTTTAGTTTTACAAGAAAAAATTTACTTAAAAGGAAAAAAAAATTGTAGTTCAAGAGTAAGGTCATAATATTATAAGAATAAAGTAATTTTAGTCTTTGTGTCACTTGAGAGAGATTGGTAATTGGGATTTATAACTCTGCTTCCTGCTTATTTTATAAAACAAAAAAAATGTTCTTCATATTTTCGGACTTCTTTCTCATTGAATTATGATTTTTTTCCCCTTGTAATTAAAGACATTATTGTCAAAAGTGTTTTATACTTCAATTAGACACACATTGTATATTTATAGTGGCCTTGTTTTCTCCGCTCATTGTTTTCCAGGTGGAGTGGTTGAAGAATGAGGAGATCATTGACCCTGCGGAGGACAGAAACTTCTACATCACCATCGACCACAACCTGATCATCAAACAAGCGCGGCTCTCCGACACCGCCAACTACACGTGCGTGGCTAAGAACATAGTGGCGAAGAGAAGAAGCACGACGGCGACTGTAATCGTTTACGGTAAGTTGCGTGCTTGTGTCTTTGTGTGTGTGAAGAAGACACAACTAGAGACCTTTCTACTTAAAGCTGTAATTAAACTCATTTATCTGAAGTGTATGTGACATTGTATGTGCCTTATATTTAAAGTTTTACCCATCTGACACTTTTTTAAATGCGAGCTGCAGTTACCCAACATTGTCTGTGATGAGCCAAGCCAGCGCCCATCTGCCACATGAAATTAGCTCTACTGCCATGCCAACACACGCTCTTTTGTGATTGGCCCGCTATTCCCACATCACCCTTAACCCCATCCAATTAAAACCCACCAATCGCACCTTCAGTTTGAAATGAAAGACTCTGGCTTTCCAAACGTCTGCACTTTGAGCGGCCACCAAATGAGTTTCGCAACATATGGCACGAGAACATCTGTGAAAATAGGGATTTGAAGAGGTCTGTTCTGAAGGGTATCGGTTTGTTTTCCGATCCAAGCCCCTCCTGTTAACAAAAACACTGTGAAGAAAAAGGGTTTTTCGCCAGGAGGGAAAACGCCTCGTATGACTCGCTTTCTGTTTTCTTTTTCTTCATTTTACCAAATGCCAGCGCGACATGAGGGGATAGGAAACATTTTGAGGAGAAACAATATATAAGGAAAACACATCGCGCATCTCACACAAACAGTGTTCCCCTCGAATATAACACGGGCTCTATTCACTGGGAGGAGTGTTTCAATCAAAAGTAACGGTGCGTGTGTGCGTGTTGGATACACACGGCGAGAGATGGAGTGGTTTGACACTGATGTATCCTCACAGAAATAGATTGTTCAATCTTCTCAGCTGCACAGCGGCCCGGCTGACACTGTTGACAAGGTGAAATAGTAGCGGAGGAAGAAAAAAATAACAGAGGAACATATGGGGGGGGGATGGAGCAGCTATAGATGGAATGAAGACAGGTGAGGAGGAAGGAAAGGCAGAGGAGAAGGAAAAGTATGACAAAAAGTAACTGTTTTCTGAATTTCCTGGCGGATGATTCACTTCTAATTGGATGCTGGGAAGGAAGCAGAGTGGGCACTGTCCACTGGGCTGAGACAGAAGCAGCGGCAGAGGAATTTCAGCCCACGACACCTCTGCACATGTCAACTCTCTGGATGTCCGTGTGACTCATTCTAACTTTCTACCTGATTCCTCCCTTTCCGTCTCATCTCCCCTCGTCGTTGTCTGCACTAACTCTGCCACGTTTTTTTCACTCATGAAATCGCGTCGATAATACAAATTAATGAGACAGAATGCAGGAGCATCTCTCAGAGGTGCAGACACGACTTAAAAAAAACGACTACAAAGCCTGACACCCCTGCTTTGGCTGTTGAGGATTCAGAAAACTCAGAAACATTGTCCTTTTTTCATTTTATAATATTTGTTTTTTTTTACTCCCTGTGCGCTCAACAACAAGGGGAAACAATTTTCAAGCCGAATGACAGTTTAACTGTCGGTTACACAACTTAATGTTTCTGCATATGCGTGTCAGTCTGTGTCTTCTATTAGTGAGTGTGTTCACAGCAGGGGAAATTTGTGCCACAGCAGCAGCAGTGTAATCGAACGATTGCACAAGGCTGTGTGTGTGTGTGTGTGTGTGTGTGTGTGTGTGTGTGTGTGTGTGTGTGTGTGTGTGTGTGTGTGTGTGTGTGTGTGTGTGTGTGTGTGTGTGTGTGTGTGAGAGAGAGACTGTCTGTTCCAACTAAACTTTGACGATCCTGGCATCTGTTAAACACACACTGACTCCGTCAAGACAAATTGTTCAGTAAAACGAAACGACAAAATCACACATTTCTCCATCAGGGACGACACCTCGGATGCGAGATGATTAAAATGACTCAGGATGCACCTTGTGTCATTTAATTTCTTCATCACAGCCATTTCTTGTGAAACATTACACATCCTGAGGTATTTATATTCGTATATATCCGCTGCAGTTTGTCGTGTAGTTCAGTTAAAAACACTTTATTGGTCCCAAAATGAGCAATTTTCATACACAAATACACAACAGTTAATTCATACGCATAAAGAAACAATCTAAAAATAAAATACATCAGCATCATTCCACACCATAAACACACATTATCTCAAAGTGCATTTATCAATTGAAAATGTTCATATCTTTGTTTTACTGCTCTTTATGTGTATAGTGTAATTGCAGGAAAATCTAAAATGTATTCCTGATGGCCTTAGATTGAATTAGTCACAGAGGATATGTGGGGGTCATTGCTTTTATCATTAACCCTTTTGAGAGCTTTGTGGCAGATCTGTATGGTTACCCTTTTTCACCTGATATCTATCTGCCTCAGGGACACACGGTTGGAAACACCTTTGCATACGTGGTGTCTCCCAGATGGTGGCTGTTATATAGTATAGTTATATAGTGACTGATCCGTGTCTCTTCTCAGTGAGTGGTGGTTGGTCGACGTGGACGGAGTGGTCGGTGTGTAACAGCCGTTGCGGTCGAGGCTTCCAGAAACGAACCCGGAGCTGCACCAATCCCGCCCCTCTCAACGGCGGACTGCCCTGTGACGGACAGGCCATCCAGAAACTGTCCTGCACCACACTGTGCACCGGTAATTGTGTTCTATTCCAGCTGAACTCAATGGTATACGCCACTGTATTCACGCTACCATGCCCATATTATACTGAACTGTATCCACTTCTCCTTTGTGCTGTTTTGCTTTATGGCCACTAGTCTCTGCCGTTTTCCCTTTGTGCTCAGATTTCACTTCTATTTCCCATCCTCTGCATGATACACGTCAGAGGGCTTTGGGGCAGAATGGAGGACATTATTCTTGGTCTCATCTTTTTTTCACATCCCGTGTCTCATCTTGTGATTCCTATTCCCTTGGCTCTTTTCCCTCCAGTGGACGGTGTGTGGACCGAATGGAGTAAGTGGTCACCCTGTGGGACAGAGTGCACCCAGTGGAGGAGGAGGGAGTGCAACAACCCAGCCCCTAAGAACGGAGGGAAGGACTGCGACGGGCTCGTGCTCCTGTCCCAGAACTGCACCGACGGACTCTGTATGCAAAGTGAGTTGACAGTAATGGTTCTCTCAGAGACTAAGCATTGACAGGTCTCTTGTATAGATATTGAATTTGTGTCATACGTCTTGTCTAACCGTGAAAATGAGTATGCCAGTTTGAACAAACACATTGCTGTGTCTGCTCCACGTGATATTTGACCTTATGAGGCAGTTATTGGGCTGGTGAGTGAAGTGTAACAAAACATGATTTAAACCATTTTTAATCTATAACTCAGTATTTTAAATAGTTTTAAAATATATAAATTAAAGCAGAGGTGGGAAACCTCTGGGTATAATAACATGTCCTTCACATTGATCCTTTCTGGCTGCATGTCAGGTCACAGTCAGGGTGAAGGAAACACACTGTTTCGTGTCATAGCGACTGTCAAGAAAAGTAGATGGAAAGTGTTTTGTTTCCCAGAGAAAAGAACCAAAAATAAACACAAGTTGATGTTCCTAGTTTGCAGGGACGCACTCAAAGTGATGGAAAAAGGACCATCTCAAGAATCATCATAGCTGGAAACTGGATTGGTTGCAAGGACACTTGCAATACAAAATCAACAAAAAAGAAAAATGTTAAAAACAATATTCAAATAGCAATAGCTTTCAAAAGAGCACATACCTCTGCCAAGGCCTCTTAAAACAGTCGCTTAAATTCACTCATCAAATTTGACTCACTTTTAAATATCACTCTCTTAAATGTTCTTGATTGTTTTTCATCGAGAATCATCAATGATACATTTAGTGAAAATGTCAAATAAAGGTCGCAATGTTAAACAAAGTGAAAAACAAATAACTGGACCTGCACCAACATGTCATGTTTTTTTTTTCCCTGACCCATAACGCATCCGTCCAAGAAGTTTGGAAATGGGTTGAGTAGTGTTTGTGTAATGCTACAATCTGATACTGTCACTGATTAAAACATAAACTCTCTGGCGGAGCTGAAAAGCAAAGTTGATATCGGAATAACACAAAGACACAAAGAGAAGTACAAAATAGTATCTGTGTCAATAATTTGATTTGGCCTTGGGAAGTTGTTATTAAAATTTGTATAGCTCTTGGTAGGAAAAAGGTTCCTGACCTTGTCTTGAAGTCTAGTCCTCAATGATATCGTTCCTGAAGATGTTAAAATATGAGTCATGGCTTTGTTTTCTTTTTCAACTGTAGTGTGTGTATTTCCATCACTTGTGTAGCAGCAAAGTTCGACAGTTGCTTGGCGTCTTCCTCGCCTCTTTTTTCTGTCCTCGTCTCCCCTCTGCTCCTCCCCTCCCCATCACCCTCCTCACCTTGCTCCCCTCTCCTCCTACAAACCTTGCTCTTTGCATTCAATCTCCTCTCCTCATTGCTATCTTTTCTTTTCCCTGACTCGTCGTCTCAGTCCCTCTGGTTTAATGCCTCACCTGCTCCTCATTCTCCTCTATAGCGATTCGCTCAGCGCCTTACATCTCTCAAGTAAAAAAAAAACACCTGTTTTATATGGAAAACAGCAACAAGTAATCATATGGAACAATCATCCACAACCCCTTTACAATTTCTGACACCAGAGAGAAGAGTGTGGTAATATTTGAAACCGCATTGGAAAATGTGGGTTGAGTCCTAATGGCACAAGTATAGCAGCAGCAGTTTTTCCAAGGTGGAGGCAATTATATTTGTTGACTTGTAGGAATAGTGCTTGTTTCTCCCTGCGCTCAGAGTAATTGGCAGACAAGCGTCTGACGTGAGGGGAGAGAGAGAGGCCGGTGGGAGTGAAGAGGAGAGAGAGCGTAACAGCCAAAATAAAGTATTGCACATATAGACCTTTGCTTGTAATTATGTCGTCAATTCTCATTAGTCTTTCTTTTCACAGAACAAGGGGAACATGGGGGAAATGTTCCTCAATCACAGGTTTGGTTCAGTGCTCAACCTAATAAAAAATGATTTCTGGGAGAAATGCATTTGGAATTGAAGATAACACTGACCTGACCTGATGAGTCAATACAAATGTAGATAGTCATTTACATGGATGGAAATAAAACTCTGAATACTTCAAATGCCTCATCGTGGATTTTCAAGCCTAAAATGCTGAACATGAGAATCGTTTTCTAGCTGAAGCAAAGGCCATTATTCCTCATAGTCACATCTAAGGACATTTTGGGGCTGCTGCCTTCATATTAATGTAAATTTAATTTTGTCCTTTCCTTACATGGATGGTCTCTTGAGATTAAAGTCTGTCAACCAAACTCTGTGGATACTTGGTCATTTGATCCCAGGACATGCTGCTGGGCATGTATATTATATGATACCCCTGATACTTGGATTCAAAAATGGTTTACATTACTTACTTTTCTTTAGAGTTGGAGCTTGTATTATCATTATTGGTGATTTTCATATGGTGACTTTCAAAGACTGCTTATAACGACGCGTCTCAACTTCCTCCAACTATTCAGAAATGAAACCAGAATATCCCGCTGATACAAGCGCTGACCAAGTTTTATCTGTAAAACTTACTGAAAAATGTAACACGTGAGCATAGGTCAGTGCAATAAGATGTATTAACCTAAAATGACAGGGAAACAACTTTACGAGCACTGAATGTAAATTGAAGACACAATTCATGACCTATACTGCAGCCAGCCACCAGGGGACGTATGAGACGCTTTGGCTTTTGTGGAGCAGTGATATCCTCCATCTTTATACAGATATATAACATATCTTCCTGATCATGTTATTTGTATTTTGTGATTTATTTTTATAACTCCTCTATAACTTTGGGAGATTGTGGCTTGAACTCTCTTAACATTTGTAATCAATGTGGCATTTTTGGTTAAATCTAAATTAAACCAATTAGTCCCCCAGTCATGAATGAATACTGTAACTTATCAGTGAGCACAAAGCCTGACTCTGAGTGAACTGTTACTTGTGAGTGGGACTGGGCTGCCAGAGGGGAATAGATAGTGGTGGTGATTTAACAGATGACATGAGCAGTGGAATAATATAAAATAATCCCTTCAAAGCCTGTTCCCGTAGGCACATTATTGACAGAACTTCCTGTATATGCAGAGCCCTGCCCTCTCCCAACACAGTGTATTATATAGCTCTGATCCATCAAAAGGATTCCCTGAGGCCTGTGAGGTATGGCCACGGAATCTGGGATAAAACCCAGAGAGGTATAGATTTAGGCTCATTTCCCCTGAATGATTTTCTGTCTTTAAAATGACTCCACAGACTTGGCTTTATGTCAGCACTAATGTTTCAACTGCTTCCTGTAGCATTAACAGGAATCTCTGAACTGTGTGTGTGTTTGTCAGAGTGTTTTTTTGCATACAGAGCATTCTATAAGTATCATATGTAAAGGCTTTAAATGACTCCTGCATCATTCTTCCACGGTTGGATAATGGCTCTTTTAAAGTCTGTTCTTTACTCGAACCAATTGGCAGGTAATTTTACATTTTCAAGTTGTTTGCCAACAGTGAAGCTCAAAATGTTTCCTCTTTAAGTGTAGAAAACAAACAGAAAACCTCAGATAAAGTTCCAAATTGTTTGTTTTTGTCATTTTAAACAACAAAGTTGTAAATAAATACAATTTTAAAGAATGTGGTATCTGTTAAAGCTCATTTGAGCTGCCTTTATATACGAAAAACATATTTCATACAATGTTACTGTCACTATCCTCATCCTCCTCTGCGTCTCCGTTGGTAGAATGTTCCCTTTAAAAAAAAAAAAAAAACCTAAGCAGCTGTTTGTCCCTTAGTGGGGAGTTTCTCTCTTCAAAAAGTTCAACGATTGTTGAAATTTCTTCCTCATGTCCTTAAACTGTTAGCTACACTGCCCCCCACGATTTCCAGTGGCACTGCTCCATTTCATATGCTTCGTTTTTATCCGTGAGCTTTCAGAAGACGTGCACGAATACAAAATGAACACAGAGTACTGGCAGAGGGCTCGGTGCATTTCCAAATATGTAACATTGAGTGTAAATGATAATAAGCCACTGTCGATGTGTAGGGTTGTTAATGTTTTAGATAGTCCTCTATAATTGACTTTGTGCTGGAAAAGCACCACTCTACTCTCCCCGTCTTTCTCCTTCGTTTTCTCACCAGCTCCCTCTCTCTTCCAAAGGCTCTCACCTTTTTTTTTCTTCTAAAGTTGTCCTGTTAAATCCTAAGAGGAAGAAATCCATTCGACCTCACACACTCTGCCCTGCATGTGTGCCTCCTCTTTTCTGTGTATATCTGAGAGTTGTATCTGTTATGTGTGTGTGTGTGTGTGTGTGTGTGTGTGTGTGTGTGTGTGTGTGTGTGTGTGTGTGTGTGTGTGTGTGTGTGTGTGTGTGTGTGTGTGTGTGTGTGTGTGTGTGTGTGTGTCTTACTTTTTTAGAGTTGTTTGTGTTTGATATATTTTGGCCTGTTGACATTTGTCTGACACATCGATCAGGATTCTTGGAACAGATTCACTCGCAGATTCACTGTGTCATCCTTGAGAGCACGACATTTCACTCAATACCCACTCTCTCACTGTGTTGGTGTGAACATGTGCTACTAAAAAAAAAAACGACTTCCTGAGCAAATAAAACCCGCCGTGTGGTCCCTGGAACCACAGTAATCACTTGAGGTGCAGGCTGTTATGCAACAGTGTTTGTTGTATTGTACAAAAAGATCAGCAGGTGCTGGAGAGCATCAAACCAGCTCTCCTCTTCCCATTTTAGTTTCTCCTCATTGTGGATTCAATTTGTTTTCAGCTCATTGTGCGTTTCGCCATTTTTCCACTCCCTTTTTTCTCAATGTTTTGTCCCCGCTGTGTAATCTTCTCCTTCCATAATACTTGCATTGGCTTTTACTGAATCAGTCATGCTCCATTTTACTGCCGTCATGTTTCCATATTGTTTGAACAAATGTGTTATAATTAGAACATGATAAATCTTTGTCTCGGCGTGCCGCGGCTCTTATCATCGCTCATTCAGACGTTTGGTCGATGCTATCATGTAAATGCCGTCTTTTGCTTCGTCCCTTTATGAAAGACTTTTAAAAAATATGATAAAACAGTGGTGCAACATGCTAATTCACCGAGTGGACCTCGAAATTCATCCGAGCAATGTCGCACCGTCTCACCTTCAACATCCAATCATGTGTGCTGCGTGTGTTTTTTTTTTATTTGCACGTCACCCCACTTAACCTCGTCAGTGTCCCTTCCCCTTTGGTGCCCAATCGGCGTGTGTCTTCTACCGTCAGCTGGTCTGGCAAGAAGCTTTTAAAGGCACCATGTTGCTGCATTGCCTTTATTAATTATACACCAGAACCTCAATTATTCATCAGTACATCAGCAGTTTATCTGTGTCTTAAACCTTCTCCCTGCCCTAAGTGGACCATTCAACATGACACAACAGCTACTGCCTTACAGACACTGAGGTTTCTAAATCCGCTTTTTTTTAATTTCTGTTTTCTTATTTGGTATTAATAAGTAAAGTAAGCTGAATGTAAAAAGTATATCTGGCACGAAGAAACAAACTTTGTCATGTCAATACATTTTGTTGTGTCCTGTCATGTCTGTCCCATTTTATTTGACGTTTGTTTGATTTTTGTTTTGTCCCTCTTTTTCCTTCCTCACATCCATTCCATCATCCCCTTCCTCCCCCTGTCCTAAGGTTCATTGTTTCAGAAGTCCACTGAGTCCAAAGAAAAGAGTGATTTGGGAATCCCATGTAAGTCGATGTTTTATGTTTTATCATCATCCATCCTTCTTTTGTCTTAACTCATCTTAGTGTTCCTTTCTTTTCATTTACCGTTGACCTTTAGATCAGACTTTGTGTTTTGTTGTTACACTGCAGCTTGAGGGTTTTTATGATTTGTTCTCTTCATGTCAAATCTTTGTGTTGATCAAACAAATGTCTTCAGACGGTGGCTTCACTAGTTTTTCATTCTGTTCTCAGACAAAGGAAGTCACAATTAGATGAATCCCTCACACCTTTTCTTTTTTTATATGAATATCATTTCAAGTTAATGTTTCTATAGATTTAAATACATCTAGCTGCAAATGTGCAAGTAATTTCCATACTTTGGGCAATGAGCAATAAACAGAAACCAAAGTTAGAGGTTTTCCTTCTTCCTTTCTGCTTAAACTGTGTAAAACAGAAAATCAAAACTGCAGCGGCATTTAGAGAGCGCGTGCATCCACCAAGGCTCGGCAGTCCCCTTATGAAACCACATTTAAATTTGATAGATCTGCGCCGAATTACACACGCTCATAAACAGCAGTCCCTAAATATGCTTGATGTTTTCCTTCAAGATCCATGAATTATTCTCTGAGAAATGTCGTAAGATGCCCTCGCACAGTGATAAGGAAAGTGAAGAAGAAACTCTGGATCCACACCAACATTTTGAGTAGTTTGCAGAATCCTGTTTATAACAAACAAACAAACAAACACAGATGAAAACATAAACTCCTTGGTGGAGGTAATAATGTCACACACAGTTGCTAAGATATGAAATCATTCAAAAAGGAAAGAAATACCATGAACTAAACTTTGCAAGTGATGGCCGGAAGCAAATAACATCCTCTTATACCAGTAATATCATTTTTATGTATCTGAATATTTTGTCTCGCATATACTGCGTAAACAACCAGTACATAATGGGAATCAGATCCAGCTCCAGAATGCACCGTGGTGGCGACAGATTCCTTTTAATGAAACTTGATTCTCTCTCTCTCTTCCTGTGTGATGGCGGTGAATCGATTCAGCACCAGTTCACTCGATTCACAATTTGTTGCAGCTGTGGTCATTTTGGAGAGAAGCCAGGCGGCTTTGTGTCGTTGCCAAAACAGGCAGTGTGCCTCAGCTCTCAACACTCGCGTTGTGTTTACAAGCACATTGTTTCACTTACGACTCATCACACTACCGTCCAACAGTATGGACGCTGAACTTACTGAAAATTCAGTTCTACTGGTTTGACTCATTCTGCTTTGACACATCCAACCAATGAACGAGGAATTTGTCCAATTGGTCCGTCGCAAAAGCGTCATTCGTGAAAATAAGAAAAAATGAAACGCGCCCGACCACCTGGTCCGGGCAGCGTGACTTTGACAGGTATGAAATAAAATCAATAAAACAGGGTGAGAAATGTTATTAAGGTATAAAAATATATTCAGCTGTAGCTCTTATCTTCCGTCCATCCTATCCTGCTCCCTCCTCCTTCTCCTGTTCTCTTTCTGTCCATCTCTCACTGGTACTATTGGTTCCACATAGTGACATAATGAGGGAGATTTGCTGTAAACTGTGAGGAAGACAGAGACAAGAGGGCCTCTGCCATTCGTTATTACTGGGCTTTCCTCCCTGCTCATGCCAGGAGCCTCCGTTTCATCTTCAGAACAGTCCACCAGCATCTGTGACGGGTTCTAATGATTCCAGTTGAGGGTCTGCTGAAGCAGATTTTGTCTTCCCGGGTGTTTTTGTGAGATGACTGGTCCCAGACAGAAACAGATAGAGAGGGAACTCGAGAGGAGATGGAAACAGTTGGAGCTCGTTTAACAGATGTCACTCTGCTTTTTAATATTCAAGAAATACAGTGGGTAACATGAGCACTGGGAGGTTGCACGAGTGGCTTTGAGACTTGCTAATCAGTGCGGCTACAGTTATAACTGCCATTTATTTATTTATTAGACTGAGTCTTAACAATGACGGCATACTTAGCTTGATAGTGACATTTTACCCGATTCATCCTTGTTATTGGCTTCTGCATATCGTCCCTGAATTAACTGTAGACTCGTGCTTGTATTATACGATTCCATATAGCTGCTAGTATGTGTTTGACATAATGTCTACAAGGGACCCGTGCAAACACCTAATATAAACAGAACTGTGGCTTGTTTCCTGTCCATGTCCGTTTGTGTATCGGAGTATGTCAAGGCTAGATAACAAATTCAGCACTGACCACCTGCACAGCTTGTCGGGTTGGGGCGGGCCTATAGCTTTGTTGGCAAAATCATATTCTGCATCCTCAGCTTTCAGTTAAAGGAGCAACAGAAGATGTAAATGCTCTGTTGCACAAGCGTGACCACGCTCCATCTGCTGGGAGTTGATAGGGTGTCAACACAGAGAGGCTGAATTATTATGTAGATACGCTGAGATTTCTAAAACATGGTTCCTGTCCCATATTCTCTGTCTGGGAGTATAATCTCCAAAAACAAGAAGACAATTCCCACCTTCTCAGAGAGATGCTTTTTGATTTTGACATTAGAGGGCATTGATAATTGTCTTCGCACTGTTGCCTTGACCACAACTAGGTTCATTCACACCTATCTAGAGGTTACAATAATGTCTCTGCCATTCAGTATAGTCACACTGTAGTCACTGTCTACTTTTGGTGCTAAGGGTATCTCATAGATGAAGGCTGAAAACCTTATATCGTCCAGTCTGAAAACAAAAAGGTTGTTTACCAAGAGTGAAGTCCACAAATGAGACCTCCTCATGTAGGAATCACATACAGCAAACTTTAGATACAGTTTAAGATATTCTAAATTATTTGTTTCTGTAATTTTGAACAGAGAATAGTTGGAAATAAATCAAATTAAATAAATATATGGCAGTGGTTGCTGTCACTATCATTTATGCTGCCTTTACATACAAAAAGCAATGCATGGTTTTAATTTCATACCCTGATGTGTTTGCTTCTGTATCTTTTTTAAGAATGTGACATAGCTGTTTGTGTCAGTTCCAGATGTAGCGGACATTCCTGGCCTCAGAGCCCTCAAAGAGTTCATAGGGACAACTTTCAGCTTCTTTATGGACCTGACATCCTCCAATTAAACCATCAGACTCATATGGAACAGAGAAAATAACAACCCCCTCACAGGAAAGAACCAACTTTTTATGATGTAAGAGAGATTTACAGTAGAATCCTGGTGGATTAAAACTGGACACAAGGCAAACAAGCAAAAGAATCCTGCAACAGTAAGGACTGGTTAATATGTGACTGCTGCCTCCCTCAGAGAAGATGACATGAAAGGATTATCATTAAGGTGTGAGTCATTCCTCGAACCTTGGACTTTCAAAGACGTTCGCACAAAAACACCACATTCCTTCGTCTCTCCCTTTCCCTCGCTCCTCGGGGGGGGTTTCCAAATGACAGATCACAGCCCTGTTCAAACCTGGTATTAACAGCCGTCTCAGGTGATTTGAGCACAAGTAGACACACACACACACACACACACACACACACCGGTGCAGGTGTGGATGCACCCAAGACGCACTGAGGACCCCCTTGAGATCCAGTGTCTTTAAGCAATGTCAACACAAATGCAAGCTGGGCCCCATTGAGAGACCCACACCGAACATATTTTCACTCTCCTCACTGTTTCCCATACATTAACTCATTTCTGGCCGCAGCCACAATATCATCACTGATCGTCACAGATTGATTGTCTATTTTTTTGGGTCAAATTAGTCAAATCTTATCTCACAATAGAGCATTGATTCTCTCAGTCCCTCCTGGCTCCGCTCAGTCTCTCTCTCTCACACCCACACACAAACACATTAACAACGGATCCATCTGTATAATCAGACTGGCTAAAACATCATTTGGTCGCCGCACACAGAATTTACTTACGTTTGTATTTGCATGTAAAGCGGGGAAGGGAGATCCGATCACGAGTGGTAAATCGAGATGCATGTGGAGACACATTCTAATGCCACATGTGAGCTTACGGATTTAAAGCCGTGTGCGTGTGATCGGAACAACTGAGACAAATGTGAATACCAGGTCTAAACAGGGCCATAGGCAACCTGTCCTAAATTACACCACACTGCAACCTTTAAAAACCTTTCTAACATGTGTCTTGAATATTACGGAACAATGTTCAACTAGACTGTGACCTAGTTGTTATTATCCCTCCAGTAAATTTGAGTAATTTGATGCAGTTCTCATGTTTTTAAGCCAAAGGAAAGTTGAAGTATGTATGTGAGGTCCGAGTCAACATCTACCATGTAACCAACTATACTGCCACCTTGTGGCAATTCAGAATTTAGCATGTTTCATATAGTCACTATATACATATAATTTCCTATGCATGTAATGATAGTGTTAGAAAAAGTTGATTATCTTGTTTGAGTCAACCACATCCATTGAGTCATTGCATATTATTTCTGTATTGTCTTAGATGGTCATGGTGGAAGTCAGTTATTTTTTTGTTGCACATTTGTGGCACAGTTAAAATTTAGTTTTTCATCTTTTTTTGTTGCTTAGCTTTCATGGTCGTTCCTGCTCCGTTTGCTAAGAACATGAATTAGAGTTAGTCAGTGCTGCGACCAACCCGGCTGCATGCCTCCTTCAGACCATCTAAACAAAAAATCCCAATTGCCAAATGAAGACCGTGCTGGCAGGCCTTAAACCCTGAAACAGCTGGGCCCTCTGGCAGAACCTCCTTTGTCTGGCAACCGGCGACTCTTCAGGGAAAAGCCACCTCGATTTGACGTGAGGTTACCGGGCCGTCAGCTAATGCTTTGGGTACCCGCCAAAGAAATCTCGACAGCTCATCAGCACTAATCCAAGTAGGCTATAGGCCAATTATTTCTACCCTTCTAATAATGACTGGGTTAATGTCATTACATGACTTTTAATCCTCAATTTCCTTCATAGACGTCTTAGCATCTGCTAACATCATCCCCGTACAATATTTCCCCTTAAGCGTGATTATCTTCCACCATCGCTCAACTTGTCACATCAGCTCATTACTTTTAGTTTAGATCGCTCATTTCTTCCACCATGAATCATCCCATGTTAGTGCATCATACTAAATAAACCATCTTTCATTTGGACTCACTTGTTGCCTGTGTGTTCCTTTGTATTGGAAGTCACAGCTCCCTGTGTGAGACTGATCAATTTAATTTACCATCTCCAATGGGATCTATGCCTCCTTTATGAGCTGAGCCACGGACATGTGTGACGGGAGACTGAAAGTATTATTTTGATTCATATTAACACTGAAGGAAGTCTCAGTGTCTCTTTCAGTTGGATAAAAGAGCTTCTATGTATGTAACAGCTTGTATTCAGCTGCACTTGCTCTGTGACACATGGGTTTTACACAATGAATGAGCTCTCACAACTTTATATACAGAGTTGTTGTAGAAATGCACCTTTCTGACTGCGGTGACTCCAAACTTTACTTCTTGGCAACGACAACCATCGAGTTTTTAGTTTTTTTATTCCATCCTCACTTTAGACGATAAGCATGGACACATTTACAAATCACGCTTGGCTCTCTCTCTCTCTCTCTCTCTCTCTCTCTCCCTCTCTCTCTCTCTCTCTCTCTCTCTCTCTCTCTCTCTCTCTCTCTCTCTCTCTCTCTCGTGCTGTCTCTCTCTTCCGCTCTTCCCTGCCAGTTACTTAGAGCACGTGTCTTGCCAGGAGTGCAGTATGGAGGCTCTTTGTGCCAAGAAAAGATCAAAAAGGCCGTTGAATGAGGTTCAAGTAGTGATTGTCCACAGCTCCGCTCTGGATGCAGATCACAGAGACGATAGAGACGAGCTAAGCTGAGTTATCCTTGTTTCCATCCTTCTTTAAATCCTCTCCGTGGCAGATTGGACGGACTCGGAGAATGACAAAGAGCTCAGCCAATCAATAGCCGGCAATCCATGCTGACTGAGGGCGAACCGGGGCTTCTGTTCCGCTGGCCCGTGTGTGTGCACTCAGCCGTGTGTGTGAGAGACAGTGTATCATTTATGCAGCTTCCTCAGCCTTAGAGGTTTATGCACTTAATATGCACTTTATAAACACACACACACACACAAAGTTACAAACTGTATGAAACCAAATTCCCAGAGATGTACTGGATGAATGACACAATTACAATTACAATGCCAATTATCACTGACACATAGTCAGCTGGAGCATCGGTCAGTCCACACACACACATTTGTTTTTATACACTATCTCACTCTCTCAACTGAATTCGGCAGGTGCACAGTGAATACTGGCAAAATATTTATTTTCTTTGCTGCCAAACATCATTTGGCATTGATCACACTGACTGTGGGCACAACACAATATTCCATCTTGTTTCAGGAAGGTAAACCCGTTATGCAAAACCATGACAAATTGCTTTGAATTGTCGCCATGTAAAAAAGGGACGTTGTCAAACAATACGTGAAATTCTTACCCTCACACGTCTCCATCACTGTCCCTAACGCCAATGACAAGATTTTGTGAACACAGAAAGATAGACAGGGGCGGTAAAAACTTTATGGATTCGTTGTCCACCCGTGCGGTGGAATTATGACGGACGGGTCAGTCGTCGATGTGTTTGTGACAGAGATGGAGAGAGGAGTGAGAGACAAGCAGGGGCTGAGTGAATCACTGAAGAAAGTCAATATGTGGCAGTCAATGCTGATATTGTAGCGGGCTACCACAAATAATCAATGTATGGGAAACACTGAGTTTAAAAACATATGTACGGTTGATTGCGAAACCGGCGGGACAAATTAGAGCGTCGTGGGCCACCACAGTCGAGGTAATTATTGGGAGACATTGTTTGTTTGTTCTGCATTTGCTCAGACGTGTGTGTGTGTGTGTGTGTGTGTGTGTGTGTGTGTGTGTGTGTGTGTGTGTGTGTGTGCGTGTCCTGACCTTTAGAAGTGATCGTTCTATAGAGAGTTGTCAGATTGTACTGGCTGAAACATCACAGA
This sequence comes from Hippoglossus hippoglossus, assembly GCF_009819705.1. Taxonomy (NCBI): domain Eukaryota; kingdom Metazoa; phylum Chordata; class Actinopteri; order Pleuronectiformes; family Pleuronectidae; genus Hippoglossus; species Hippoglossus hippoglossus. Next base: position 12,024,658 of record NC_047159.1, on the reverse strand, counting down.
CAGGAGGTTTGACCGTGCGTCTTTCTTTCTGTTCCCAGGTGATTTAACGCTTATGCAATTTCTTTCTGGCGTGACCACGGTAAGGCACATAGTTTTAATCTAACCTTGATTTAGCCGGGCTTGCGGGTGAGTGCTTCAGACATGAAACTGCTTGTCAGCTACAAAGGAGTGAGACAGAGGAAAGGAAGGGAAAAAGGCCCATGGACTTGTGGGTAAAAGTATGTATCATATGTATGTGTCGGTGTGCATGTCTGTCAAGTGTCAGTGGTCTCATGAGGGCTTATAGAAATGAACATACTGCAGGTGTGCACCTATCAGTACACGGGCTGTGCTCATTCCTCATTCTAACATTGGCGTTTTTTGACATTCTGGCTTCACAGAGCGCAGCCCTGAGCCACACTTAGACACACACAGAGGGCCTGGCACATTATTCATTTATCTGCGTTTGGTCAAAAGTGCACACCCACGTTCAGCTCCTTGTTCAGCCTCCATCTTGTCAGAGAAAGACAACCGTTTATGCCAGGCTGTCAGACGGTACGAGACTATCAGCGTTAGGGAAAAGGCAGGTTTCAACCAGAGCAGCAGCAGTTACATATTTTATGTAGAGGCACAATGAAATGAAGAAGAGTAGAAGTAGAAGAAGAGTGTGTGTGCGTGCATGTGTGTCTGAATTCAAAATGATCTTTGCCTCAGGAGGTGGCGGGCCATCCACTAATTGGAAGGTCGGTGGTTTGATTCCTGGCTCTTGTGTCTGTGTCCTGGGGCAAGATACTTAACCCCGAATCCATGTACCATCTTTAAGCCAGTTTGTGTTTGTGTGTTAAGTGCACACATCCTGTTAGACGCTATGAATGGGTGAATATGACCAGTAATGTAAAGGCACCTTAACACTTTATACGTCAATGCAGTCCATTTACCATTTTTGCTATTTTTCATAATTATCTTGTCATTGAGTATTAAGAGAGAGAATAAGAAATCATCCCAACAAAGATATTGGACTTTGAAAATGTCTTTTCATAAATGCTAATGATTGAAAGACTTTTTCAGTTTCTCAGTAACATAACCTTGTATTTGCCGACAGATGATTGTGTGTGCAACACTGTGACTTTGCATAAAAGTCGCTATAAAAAGGAGCGTTCAGGAAACAATGACTTCACATCTTCCTTTGCTTTCTATTTGCTTTGTGTAACCACAAACAACAGCAACAATGACGACTATACATCGGCTTCTCTATGTTTTGTTTTCACTGCTGTAGGTCTAATTACAAGTTAGCAGCTAAATTGAGCAACACTGCACCACAACCGGCATTCACAGATCGTTCACGTAGACTTCATCGCCACCTACTGGCCTTGCATGATTGTTTGAGTATTTGCATTTGTGTTCTCATCTGGATATTTTCCTAAATGGAGGGTAAAAATATCAATTCAAAACAATATCCTCACAAGGCATTATTGCACAGTAAGATTTCAATAACAGATGAGTTATCATGTATAATATGAAGGGGGAAACATTTTATAAATGTTTGTCAAAACATTTATAAAAGGGTGAATTTAGGACAGAAAAAGCAAAACAAGGAACAATAAATTAAAGAAAAAAGAAAACATTTGGTATGGAGCAGTTGTATGTAGGTTACTCAGGCAGCTAGAAGCTCTGATGGGACATGTTGGTTCTGTCATCTACAAATCAAACAAACGGTGACAGAGGGAGTCAGAGAAAGAGGTGTGAGTTCCAGAGGAAGAGAAAGATCTGAGAGAGATGGGATTTGAACTGATAAGACAGTGGAGAAAGGGTTTTTAGGCCCACTGGTATAAATCACGTTCCATACACAAGCAGGTACAGTACATCGGAGAACACAGCGGGCCGTAGCCTAGTTAACGGATCACAAAGTGTCCTAAAACACTCAGTGGGAAAGTAGGATAGCAGCTATTTTATACGGCTGCCTGGCATCCCACATGTTCTGAAGTTAGACCTTCAAGTTGAAGTAGAACCAAGATAAAGATTCCCTTAATAGATGAAGACGCTGATGATCATAATTAAGATCAGGGAGTTGGCACTTAAGAGGATTATCCAATTCTATTCCCCCAGTGGCAAGTGCAAGGACCTTGATAACAGGGGCAACTTTGTGCAGCAGTGTAGTTCGGCCCATTTGGGAATTTACACCAATCTTTTCTTTAACAGCATCGAAAAGGACAATCTGGAACCGGGGTTAAACTCTGGAGATGTGAAGGTGTTAACCTCAGGGGAAGTTTGTGTTAAATGTGACTAAACCTATATCTGGCAGCAATTTGAGCTTCTGTGACAAACCCCCCCACACAGTGTGAGAAGAGCACAAACTCTGACACGCAGATCACAAGATGTTAACGTGATTTCCGTGAACATTTTGTTTCCTCCGCCACAATCTGCTTTATGTGACGAGCATGTGACGTTTTCACACATGAAGGTTATAACTTTCAAAAACTTTGGTTTAGGGCTCAAACATTTGACTATTTTTGTCTATGCCAGAAAAAAAGTGAGACCTACCCATCACTATGAACAAACACATAAAAATGAGTCAATAAGATTCACTTTATTGTGAACAGAGGAAAAGCAGTGGAAGCAGTGCTATGAATTAAGAGGAAGGATGAGGAATAAAGCAGGAAGTCGGGACGTCTGATGACGGGCTTCTGATTGGACGGTTGAAGGAGATGAGTCGAGGTGGTACAGGGGTGGACGTGGGTAACCCATTGATCGTGGAACTAAACTGACAGCGGATTGACAGAAGAGAGGGAGAACGTTTCAAAGTTTGACAGCTTACAGGTGATTGGCTCAAGGCGAGCGTGTCAGGCTGTGATTGGATGAAAGACAAAATGAGCAGCTGGAGCCGAGAGATAGAGGGAACTGTTCCACCAGTTCTTAATCCTCACATGTGGCACTGTTTGTAAAAATAACTAAAACACTCATGAATAAAGAATTGACCGATCAATTAATCCTTTCAGCCCCTTTTTACTTGGTGTTAGGATATCATTTACGTCATCGTCAATAAAAATACAAATTATAACTGACTTTTATTTGATATAAAACAACAGTCAACGTTGGTTTTAATATCACATTTTTTACTAAATTTATGAAAAGAAACCTACATTTGTGGGTTGAACATGCTCATTACATCGCCCAGTGTTTCAAACCATTTTGCTTACGTAGAGTCAACCATATATTTATATAGATTTTGAAAAATGACTACATTTGTGCCGATTAAACATCTTATTTTTGTGCTTATTGTGCACATATTATAGAGACATTCTTAAAATAGTGGTCATTTGACGTAAATAGTGAGTCACAACGGTTCCAAACACGTATTCATTTTTCTGGTCCTTGACTGAAAAGCTTTGCCCTCTCAAGCTCGGGCTCCCCAGAGAGACACCAGAAGTGGATCATAGCTCCCTCAAGTGGTAAATGAGTAACTACCACCACCAGTGACCTCTCCCTCTGTGCACCGGGCTCAGCCGTACGGGAGCACGGGTGTCTGTGCGCCCCCTTCAAAGGCTCCGCTCCCGCATAATCAAGTTCATGCTTTCCGAACTTGTTGTGGTACGACAACAGAAAATCCTTCGGTAAATGACTCAGGCTGTTTGGAGCTAAAAGCCTGTTATCTGCCTCTCAACTTTAAGGGCAGATTAAAAAGGAGCATTCCTCCACTTTTCTGTCATCTCCTTAATAGCTGCATAGTCAAATCCCCTCCTACCAGCTACAGAGGACATGATTATACGAGGGGTGCTTAAAGTGTGGGACTACTCCAAAAGTTTCACGGGCGCTTTCTTTTTAAACATGTAGGCTGGTTTGTTTTGTTGCTTTGAAGTTCAAGTGCATTTCTGCCTCTTTTGCCCCATTTTCCTCTCCTCCACTGTTATCACCTTTCTCCCATTTCTTTTCCTCCTCTCCTCTCCTTTCCCTGATTCTCTGTGCCCTGCTTGTTTCCTCTCATCTTCCCTACTTCCTTATTCTCTTTTAACATGCCTCTTTTATTATCTTTCTCTTTCTCTACCCTTACCTCTCTCCTCTCCTCCCATCTAATCCCTCTATTTCCTCCTTTCCTCCCTATTCTTTTCTATTCACTCCTCATCTGCTTCTCTTTTCTATATTCCTCTCCACATATCGGCTTTCCCTCCTATTACCTCCTTATCTTTCCTCCCCTGTGCTCTTTAGTTGTTGCCTCTCATCCTTTCCTCATTTCTCCTCCCCTTCATCCCGAAGTGTAGCTCACACCTTTTTACCATCCTCATCCCCCATTATTTGAAATTGTCCCAGTCATTTCCTCGCTTATATAAAAAAGGATTCGTGAATGACGATTCCACACTATTAAAACCTCGGCTGGGCTGAAGAAGAAAGTTAGGACACTTGTAAAATAATTAACAGCCATATTGAATTTTAGAGTCGGTAGCCCTCTGTCTTTTTTTTACGTAAGGTGTTCCTCCCTCGCTCTATCTCTGTCTAGACAAATTATCATATTCCAGACGCTGGAGGGCTTGTTTCATTTGGAATTAGACCTTGTCCTTTGACGGTTATAGGTGATCTGAGTTAAAAGTGAAATTGCCGAGCACATGTTGAGCATGACACAGACACAACTGCGTTTGAAACCGTTGCCCTGCTGTTATATAAGAGCTACAAGGGCTATTTTCTCTAATATACATTTCCGCCTAATCTTTGATCTAACACTGTGTCTTTGTTCTTCTTTGTTTCCCTTCCAGCGGCTCCGAGCACGGATGACGTGGCCCTGTACGTGGGCATCGTCATCGCGGTGATCATGTGCCTGGTCATCTCTGTCATCGTGGCGCTCTTTGTCTACCGCAAGACCCACCGTGACTTCGACTCGGTCATCATCGACACCTCGGCTCTCAATGGAGGCTTCCAGTCCGTCAACATCAAAACAGCCAGATCAGGTAAGAAATGATAAAAAATAACATTTGATCCAGGGGGAGGCGAAAGTATCACAGTAGAAACACTGATATTTATATTTAAGACTAAGCTAACATCAAAAAGCAGTAAGTTTAAAGCCCGTTGTCACCTGTCACACCCAAGTGACATCAAGGTTTCCTGGAGTACACAGTCACATCACTGCGTCAGGGTGACAAAAAAAAAAAACGCTGAAGGATTTTCTGGCTCTGAATATTCATCATCCTTCATTATCCTCCGAGATTCGCTGCCTCTCATCCAATGTCAGCCCTCCCACTGACATTGGGTGAGAGGCAGGAAACACCCTGGACAACAACTATTTATACTTTACATAAATGGGAAAAGTCTCCAATGAATATGCAGGACCTGCAAAAAACTCTGAACAGAAAAGTCCCGGCCGGCCAACGGGTTCAAACCTAGAATCCTCTTGTTGTGAAGCGACAAGAAATCATTGCACCACTGCGGTGCCCTGCTGTTTGAATAATAAATATTACAAAAAGTTCTCCCAGTTGCAATAAAGAAAATAAAGAGCATGCTGAGGCTTCCTGATTGCATGCTTCTTCATTTGAATGGTGCTTTTTATCATGGAATATGGCAGTGGAATAGATGTTGGTCTTTCACGACCTCAAATACTTCAGCCTGATTATCCACAGAGATACTCCATGCAGGAACAAATCGCTAACTCCACAATTTGATATGTTTCTCTTAACTTTTGGCGTTATATAATTTACATTATTATATATGCTGGTTGGGTGAAGATTTAATGTATTATTGTGTTCAAAAGGTGGACACATGGCATATACAGCAAGAGAACAACATGTTGTTTTACAGGAGTATAGGGAAGCTTCAGTTTACATTATTGAAAAGCTGTTAGCAACTAAAACAGAAAAGGCCGTGGTGTTATTCCCCCGTCCTCGTGTCCCCTGATCGTGCATCGAGCCAAAAGTGAACTTGTCTTGTGTCTTCTTTCTCTATCGATTTCCTTTCTTCATGTTCTGCAGACAATGCGACCGTTTTCAAACACTCACATAAAAACACACTTGCTCCCCTGAGAGGCCTAAAGCATCTTTAAAAGTGGAGCACTGTCCACTGCCTTACACCACGTTTTCATTCGTGCTAAACAACCTATGTTGCATGCTGCTCCTGAAAAACTACATCTGGGAAACTCTCTCTGATGCTGGAGAGTATTTAGCACAAAAGTGTGGTAATCAAACATATATTTAAGGTTTTGAATCCCTGATGGCTACATGACAGATACATAGATCAATTGTGACTCTATGGATTTACCTGTTCTCTGTCCGCTTTGAGGGAGACAATTACTGAAATATATACTATACTGTACATGTGAATGAACATTATTCTTTATATGTGTTTGCCTTTCGGACGTTGGATAAAAATGTGGTTATTTCACAAAATACTGTGTCACAAGCCCCACTGTTGCATTTCATTTGATTCCTTCCAAAGCCATTTTGGTTCGTTTACAGTTCACACAGACTCTAGTACCTTTCTGTTTCTTCCCTGGCCTCCGGCTGTCTGTCCTTGCTGGTCTGGATTAATGTCTGTCTCCACCAAACACCACTCTCCTCCATCAGGAACTCTCTCTCTGTCACTCTCCTTCTCTTCCTCACTCTTTCTTTCCCCACCTTCCCATCTGCACATTCAGGTTAATCACATTTCCTGTTTATCGGCAACCTTCTCTCTTCATCGCCGTCTGCGTGTCTCAGTCTTTCCCTCGCCATGTCTCCGTTTCTCCCCGTCACACTGACTCCCACAACAACTTCCTCCCTGTTTGTCTTGCTGTGTAAGTGGATCCATGTTTCACTCTCTGCTGTCTGCCACGTCATTTCTGCCCCTCTGTCCTGGAAATGGATAAGACAAGAAGAAGAAGCATGCGGCCGCACACACCTGCACAACCAGGCCGTGTGCATTTGATATCTTACTGGAAATGTCAGGAATGGGCGGGGAATTACAACAGGTGTCAGTCCACAGATGCCACAATCAATAGCTAAAACAAAAAATAAATAAATGAAAAATGTAATGAACATGTGCAAACATTCACAAATACACCCCTGTAGGAGTGAGGCACATTCACAAAGCTGAGATACATTCATTAACTCCCACAAATATGGATGAGATATTATTATTAGATGCCTTGGAATAAAAAAGATCATACTGGTGCTTGATAGTTTACATTTGGTCGACTTCAAAATGTCATTTTATTTTTATTTTAGCTCAGGGATCCATGTTTTTCTAATGTGGTGGGATCTACAAACTACACCTCTGCAAACCTTGAAGCATCTTTAATCGGATACTTAATAATTCAGGGTGTGTGTGTGTTTCTGTGGTCAGTTGAGGGAAGACGATTATAATTCAAATCATGGTACAGAGTTAAAAATAGAGAGAGGTCAGAGAGAATACAATGCAAATTGGTAGCATAAGTAATTGTGTATCTGTGGGTGTGTGATTGTGTGATTGTGTGTGTGTACAAGGATGAATGTCTTTGTATGTGGGTAGATTTTATCAGTAAAGCATTAGGATGCTTGTCACTCTGCATTGAGGGACCATCTCCGATTACTATTAATGAAGAATTATGTCCCTGTAATCTCTGCCTGCCTGCCTGTCTTTCTCTCTCTCTCTCTCTCTCTCTCTCTCTCTCTCTCTCTCTCTCTCTCTCTCTCTCTCTCTCTCTCTCTCTCGCTCGCTCTCACACACACACACACACACTCTCCCCGGCTTTTCATTAGTTGTTAATTAAATTTCAGCAGGGATGATTTGGCAGGAATACCCGCTGGCTTTAAGGGTAAACAGCCTGTGATGGAGAGCAAGAGAGTGACATGTGACAGATGTGTGTGTGTGTGTGTGTGTGTGTGTGTGTGTGTGTGTGTGTGTGTGTGTGTGTGTGTGTGTGTGAAACTCTGCGTGTGTATGTGTGTTGGTGTGGTGGAGGTGGGCTGAGAGGTGGTGGTGGTGGTGTGTGTGTGTGTGTGTGGTGGTGGTGGGGGGGGGGGGGTGATAATGAGAGATTTTCAAATTAGAATGGATGGCCTCTTGCAGGGAACAACAGGATTTCAGGCGACCAAACGTAAAATAAATAAATCAAATAAGAGCTGCATGCTGTGAAGAAAAGAAAAAACAACACAGAACTGGCCTTCCCGGGATCCCAGTGCCAATTAAATATTGGATATGTTGGACGTTTGGATGGAGCAGAGTTGTTTCCTTTGTTGGTTTTCTGCCCCGTAGGTGAGTTGTGTCAAACTGTTAAAAAAAAAAAAAAGAGCTTTAGCAAGATGGCTGTTATGGAGTCTCTCGGAGCACATTCACTTTATTGACTTTAGTAAAGCAAATCCCAATGTGCTATTTACTGCTTCTTAATGACAGCGAAAACATTATTATGACAATCAGCCGCACTTTCCAATTACCTAAAAGGAAATAAGGGCCAACATCCTGGCAGAAACACACAAACTAAAGTCAATTCATTGTTGTTATAACATTTCCAATAATTTCATATCAAAAGCTTTTTAGCTCTTTGATTATAAAAGAAAAAGCATGTGTGTCTGTTAATTAGATAATTTTTTTTGCAGAAGATTAATGTTTATTCTAAGTGAGAACTCATTAAAGCCGCAACAGTGTTTAGTTGGGAGTGTCAGTAGAAATAGAGCTAAATGCTAATAGTAGAAGGAAACTGCCACTGAAATGAACATACTGAAAACAGTACCTGAATACTGCAAGCCCATGGATTATAATACATTACTGATTAGCCACCACCATGTTCCTTCCCCCTGGCTAACTGTAACCTTTCCGTGATGAGCACAGAAGGGAGTCTCGGAAACACTTGTCAATTCATCCCCACTGACATCATGCAATCCCCATGTAACATGTCTGTGGAGTGTGTGTGTGTGTGTGTGTGTGTGTGTGTGTGTGTGTGTGTGTGTGTGTGTGTGTGTGTGTGTGTGTGTGTGTGTGTGTGTGTGTGTGTGTGAGCAAATATAGAGCAGTGTACATGTGAGATACACTTTTGCATGTGCGAGTGCGTTTTCAGTCCCCATGCTTTACATTGCATATTCAAGTGGGTTACTGAGTTTACATGCAACGTGTCAAGATGGCACTGCTAGCAAACATCAGTCGTGACAAGTCAAGAGAGAGAGAGAGAGAGAGAGAGAGAGAGAGAGAGAGAGAGAGAGAGAGAGAGAGAGCGAGAGAGAGAGCAGAGTAAAACATGTAGAATCCACACAGTCGTCTCAGTTCACATCTGACCCAGAAATTAAGAGTTTTTATTTTGTTTCCCCTGATGGTTTGATTCAAAGCTTCAATTTTATATATTAATGAACATGGACCAATTCATTACTTTGTTTAAAGTGAGGTGACAGAACCGTAGATAAAAATGGACGACATGACGGCTCCCCAGAAGTGAAGCCAAATCGTCTCCACTGCCCCCTGGTGGCTGGCTACAGTATGAGTCATAAACCCTGTCTCTTCCATGGTCCATATTGTTGTTTGTATTCTATTCTAAATAAACTACATTTTTACAACGTATTTAAAAATAAACACTAATGAGATTAACCTGTGACAACTTTGATTGTGTGGATGAAGTTATTGACAACAAAAGAATCAGTTTGAAGCACGGCATAGGGCGATGCAGTTATAATACATAGAGAAAAATGTAATCTGTCGTGATAATGTACAGATTTAATCATTTAACATGAACTATTAAACCTGTCCAAGTTGAAATGTCTTTAGGATAAAGTTTATGCATTTCCTTCACAATCTGCACACACTTTCCCTCTGTCTGTTTCTTGCCGTCTCTCCTCCCCTGCTTTCTCTCTTTCCTCCTCCCTCTCTGTGCAGGATCCACGACCAGTCCTTGATCCAGGTCATGCCCCTGTGTACTGCAATGTATCACTGCAGACACTGAAACCTTATCAGCAGCCTGGTCCGCCCTCGTCTCGCCTTACTCCTGCTCGCTATAATCTCACTACAAGTTCCCCACATCAGTCCCATAGTGCAGCCATGCATTTCATACTATCGAGGATTTAAATTATTTAGCTTCTTCTTCATGTTCCCTCGTTGTACACTTGTGCATTCAACAACTATGTCTTTCCTCCATTCAGTGACTCCCCCTCTCTTCCTCTACCTTTTTATCCCCTCAGCTGATCTCCTGACAGTTCCTCCCGACTTGACAAATGCGGCCGCCATGTATCGTGGTCCCGTCTACGCCCTCCACGATGTTTCAGATAAAATCCCGATGACCAACTCCCCGCTCTTGGACCCGCTTCCCAACTTGAAAATCAAAGTCTACAACTCGTCTGGCCTGGTCACACCGCAGGACGACCTCGGAGGAGACTTCACGTCCAAACTGTCTCCCAAGGTATTTGCGGCTATTGTAACTAACCCATCACCGATGCCAGTACATTTCTCTTCTGTAAAGTATTCCGTATGAGCAAGGAATTATTTATACAAAGTTTCCACTACAGGATCAAAATAAGAAGTAGTACAACTGTAGTTATGTATTACCCGTCACATAAATACAAACCCAAACACCATTAGTAAACATGCAGCTCAGTGCCCCAGTTTCCTCCCGCTCTGTCAGCTGAAGGGATATGCATACCGGAGTCAGTTGTCACAAATACAGATGAAACTGCTCTGTATCATCCCAGCACCTGTCCTGAGGCAGTACCACAGCTGAACTCACTCCATTTGAGCTCCGTGGATCAGTGGCACCTTTGATGATTTTATCTATTATTACTTTTAACTGCATTCCCTGTTGAACCGCTGCGGAATCGAATGACTGACCTTGCGTCACCAATTGAGGGTTTGTTTTTGCAGTTATTTTGTCGGAGAAATGTACTGAATGTTAAGACCTTATTTTACATCTCACATTGGACATTTTGACGGAAGAAATGCAAAGTAGGAAATATTTTACCACCTACCCTAAGGTGCTTTCATAGGTCTATTGTAAATCCACCCTCCTCTCACCGACTGCCAGCTCAGCCCGATGGCAGCGCTCCCAGGCAGATGCACATCTTCCCCCCGTAGCATTTGAGTTAATGGTTAGCGAGAAAACATGGCATTTTGATGAATGCGGTGGAATTCAAGTAGAAAAGGGAGCTTTTAATATTCTCCTTTCAATGCTTGCTCTCGTCAGCCTGGTGAAAATAAAACTAGAATGACCTGTTCAACCGGAGGTCGGTCCTTCACACTGAAACTTCTCTGGACCTCCTTGAACTTTTGGATAGTTTAGAATACATCTTGACTGTGCTTCACATCAGCTCTGTCAGAGGAAGTCCATCCTTCTAACCGTACCACATCGATTTTCTGCACACTATATATATACAATAATGCATAGATTATTTTTGAATAGGTGCAGCTTTCTGCATGAGGGTACACACTATAGTGTACAGTAATTATAATCAATGCTTGCACACATTAAAGGCATTAGACTAAAATAAAAACTCAGCAGTCTGAAGTAACATCCAACATTCATAACCAAAGCGCCACAAAATAAACAGAGAGCATTCTCACAAGGCTCTGACAGGAAAACGACTTTCTCTCAATCGGAATACAACTTTAACATTTGATTAGAATTCAAGGTTTTTTTGTTATTGTTTGCCGCAAGCATCATTCATCCATTAAATTAATCTTATGAGGTACAAAGAGCTACGATTTAATTGAGGTTAACAAACAGATTTTTGTGGTGAATGCCAATCTGTTCCTTTATAACACTCTCGCTCAAGCGAGGCCAAGTCATTGATTCTTCAGTGAGTTTTTAATTAGGACTTCCCGTTGATCTAGTCTCTGCTGATTAGCAACATTTGTTAGTTTCAGCATGTATCATTTCTAATTTTCTTTTTTTTCTTATTGTCACTCCCACTGTTGTGTTTTCCTTCACAGGTCACTCAGTCTCTGTTGGACCACAGTGACACCATGAACCTCCGCAACCAGACCTTAGCCCGAACACGAGACCCCTCCTGCACGGCTCACGGGTCCTTCAACAACCAGGGGGGACACCTCATCGTGCCCAACTCTGGTAAACTCAGGCTTTTACAAACATTCAGTAAAACAAACATGAAACTGGGTAATGTTGATTGATAATGTAGTGACTAGGGTGATCGCTCCAATGAACTTCTTCAATATTGGGTTTAAGAACCAGGAACATTTTGTAGTATTTGTTTCTTAATAGTAACAAATAACAAATAATATAACAAAATTGCATTAACTGTTAAAAAACGATTCAGAAAGTATTGAGACTCCTTCATTGGCAAAAATAATGTGAATTCATATTTCCCTTCTATACTCAATGCCCCATAATTGTACAGCAATCATAATTTTCGATTTGTTTTAATAATTTATTTGAATATTACATAGACATAAATATTCCGACCATTTACTGAGTACTTATATTTGAAGCACATTTGGCGATTGCAGCCTGGAGTCTTCTTGGGTATGATGCATGGAGCTTTTCCCACCTGGATCTGGGGATTTTCTGCCGCTCCTCTGTGCAGATCCTCTCAAGCTCTGTCAGGATGGATGGTGGCTGTCGGTAGACCTTTTCAGATCTCTCCAGAGATGTTCAGAACTCTGGCCTGACCACTCTGTGACATCCACAGAGATGCCACTCCTGTGTTATCTTAGCTTTGTGCTTCGGCTCATTGTCCTGTTTGATGTTGAACCATCAGCCCAGTCTGAGATCCAGACTGGTTTTGATTAAGGCTATCGCTCTACTTTGCTCTGTTCAGCTTCAGTCCTCAATTCTGGCCAGTCTCCCTGTCCCTGCTGCTGAAAAACACCCCCACAGGATGATGCTGCCACCAGCATGCGTCACCGCTGGGAGGGTATTAGGCAGATGATGAGTGGTGCCTGGTTTCCTCCAGACATGACGCTTAGAATTGAGGCCAAACAGTTCAATCTTTGTTTTCAGGCCAGAGAATCTTGTTTCTCACAGTCTGAGAGTCAATTAGGTGCTTTTCGGCAAACTGTATTTCACTGAGGAGAGGTTTGTGTCTGGCAATTCTGTCATGAAGCTAGAAATTGATGGAATGTTGCAGTGATGGTTTTCCTCCAGGAAGGTTCTCCCATCTCCACACAGGATCCCTGGAGCTCCCTCACAGTGACCAACAGGTTCTTGGTCACCTCTTTTGCCAAAGCCCCTCTCCTTTGTTTGCTGTTTGGCTGGGTGACCACCTCCAGGAAGAGTCCTGCTTGCTGCAAACTTCTTCCATTTAAGAATTATAGGGGTCAATGTGCAAACCTTTCTGTAGCCTGCCCCAGATCTCGACACAACCCTGTCTCTGAGCTCAGCAGGATGTTTCTTCGAATCCCTGGCTTGGCTGTCAGCTGTGAGACTTTGACAGAAATGTGCCTTTCCAAATCCATTCCCTCAATCGTAGTAGGATCATAATCAATCAGATGTAAAGCATCTAAAAATGATTGAGAGAAATGGGTCCAAGCTAAATTTGTCATGGCAAAGGGTCTGAATATTTGATTACATTTACTACACGTGCTGGAAGCAGTGGACCAATCACTGTACAGTGGGTCAACCGGCCAATCAGAGCAGTGTGGGCTTTACTGGTATGGGGGCCTTAAAGAGACAGGAGCCAAAACCAAGCGTTTCAGACAGGGACTGACAAGAGGAGCTGCAGCAGTGGACAGTATGAGGAAAGTTATGTGTTTTCTGTACATTAGAGCAAAACTTATGAACGTGAATATGAGCATTATATGTCTCCTTTAAATACATTTGCAAAAAAAGAAATAGCGAGAAAGCTAGAGCAGAACAAAGTGTGAATAAAGTCACCTTTTAAATGTGGTGTAAATCAAACCTAATACTTCCTAATGAGAAGTATTACAGATTCAAACATGATAAAATCCATTTTCAAAAACTGAACACATAAAATAAGAGCATCTGGCTACGACCGAACGGTTAAAATATTACACATAAAAGCTTTGTGATGTTCTCTTGCTTCCTAGATTTAAAGGAAAGAAAAACTTTCAGTAGATTTATGTTTTGGATTTAAAAGCAGCAGGCAAAAAGAATGAATAATAGTGAGTTCTGCTGTGATCTGTGGCTGCAACATAACCTTCTGATAGGAAGCGGCTCCAAGAAGCTATAAAACATCGCAGCGCAATTCACTCCATGATATATTTAAGAGAAAGTTTTACACGGTTTGCCTTTAACAATGATCACTCAATAATTAATCATCATGATAAAGTGATAATAGGTTTCGCCTTCAATAATTCATTTGTGTATGCTGAAATTAATAAATCCAGTGATGAAAAACTCATTATTTCTGCCTCCATCCTTCCTGCTTCCCCTGTCGTCCCTGCAGGTGTGAGTTTGTTGGTTCCAGCGGGGGCCGTTCCTCATGGTCGGGTGTACGAGATGTATGTGACTGTGCACAGGAAGGACAGCTTGAGGTAAGTTTTGTCTCTATTCCCCTCAGTTTTCTTCTCTGTGACTTTGTTTTCCTCTCTTTCGTTCCCTGTTGTCCCCCTTTTTTTTTATCCTTCATCTCCGCATCTCCCTCTGCGGGTTTCTGTTTCTTCGTTTCCCTTTATCTTCTTCTAAGACCTGTTTGTATAGTTTCCTGGGGAGGCTTTCACAGTGTGACACGGGCTCCGGATGCACAGAAAGGGAGGAATAATTATTATTCATTCAGTACAGTTTATCCAAGCACACCTTCCTTTGGTGATTCACAGAGCAGAGGTCAGTTAATGCCATCGAATTAAAAGAGATTAAAAGGGAATATTCTGCACATTGATTATTACCTACTTAACATTATAGTCTGGACAATAATCCACATCATTTACAAAGTGAATGCCATTTTTTTAATCAGTGTTATTATCCAGCTCCAAATGATGCTGAAGTCAGTGAGACTAGAGGCAGATTTGTTTGCACTTAATATTATAGATCCAAGAAGGAAACAGGCAGCGTTTGAAAGCATGTGTCAAGAGATCACTGTTTCCACAGTCACTAACAGATTGGTGGCTATTTTTGGGTGAGGGTACAATAATCCTTTTCTGTCTAAGCATGTGCATGATTAAGACAAAGCTTTGTGTTGGACATGACAGGCAGAAGGTTTCTATTTTGTTGTTTCATTATGTTGTTTAATAATTAGAGGCAACTACAGTATATGGCAAAAACCCGGTTTATGTTTAAAGCACATGCAAATGACCACATGTGTCTGCATCACCAAACAAATTTCAAAGGACATTTAAATATTTAGAGTCATTTGAGAGAGAAAAAGAGAAGATTTATTTTGGCAGAAGTATCTGCATTGATATCCACTGTCCCATCAAAGTCATTAGTTAGTTTTGGAGACATGTATCTGTCTTAAGTCTATTTCCCCAAAAGAACTCAGCTAAATATTTATCAGCAACAGCACAGTCTGAATTTAATATCTGTCTGTAGAACCGAACATTTTCTCACGTGCAAATTTTGCTTTTATTTGCCCCTTTTTTAATATCTGAGTTTGCCACACAGTTCTGTAGAATAGAAGTAAATCAATCTTGTTAGTTTCTCACTTGATAATCCATCCATTCTGACATCAGCAGTTTTCACAGTGGCCACTTCTCGAGAGGAGAATAGTTCCTGTGAATACTGTCTGCAGCAAGGTCTGTGCATCACCCAGTGCCACAAGGACACTATTTCTCAAGCTACACATTGCCTGTGACTCTTTGAAATATACGTTTGTTAATGCTGTCAGCCCTACAAGCCAAATTCCATTTACTGGCACTGTATTGATTGGTGGTAGCGGCAATGCTCTTAAACAGCAGTTTAAAAATCTGAGAAGATAAAACCACAAGTATCTGCATGGAGGGTTTGCTTTTGCATGCTTTGAAAAGCAATAAAGAGAGATGAGCTTTAGGACAGCTTTATTCATGTATTTGACCCAATGCATCCATTGTAGCGTCTCCTCGATCAACATCAGTCGATAAGAATTACCTCCCCTGCCGTGTGCTATAGTATTTCTAGAAAGTCAAACCTCTTCACTGTCCTCTGTCTCCCTCTCCAGTCAATAGCTGGATCGCAAAAAAAAATCACATTGACTTACCTCAGCAACACTGCGCAGGGAACAATCATGTGGTTTAGCTCATTAAGCTCTAACCCTCAGGTGTCAGTTCCCCCGCATGCTCAACTTAAAAAAGATCTATTAGCTCTATTTATGTGATAAAAGATACATAACATTTACAAATCAATAACGCTGTAATTCATTAAGAGGCATCCTCAGCGTTAGCATAGTCAGAGGGGGTGCCGGTACGGTTTGAGTCATACTGTTTTCATCTGTTAGCTTCTCATGTGAACCCTTCATGAGTCAATAATGAGCTCCAGCGGTTGAATCGATAATACTGCGGAGGATTAGCGCCCCCCCTGACACAAGGTGGGCTGAAAAAAAAAGTGACACAGTTAAAATTTAGAACCATGTCCTCCTCGATCTATATGGACTCAGTCGGTGTATATCTTCTGCAACGTGAGGGAAGAAAATGAATGGACGATGGATTACATCCGAGAACACACATAATCATTTCCTCATGTATTGTCTCGTTTATTTTTCGTTTGAAGATGCAGTTTTACACTTCAATTTGTTGGCAAATAAACGTGCAGGGATAATCTCCCGTTTATTCACAGTAGAAGAGCTTGAAGTAGTCTGTGGTTTTAACAACAGGTTCCTGTATGTCTGTGGTAAAACACAGGTGAATCTGTGCCCAGTGTTCATTTATTTTCTGCCCATGAGCTGTGAACTACTGACTCCAGCTGAGCCCCTGCTGACTACACTAATAATCCTCCAACTGCATTTATGCCGCTCCGCTCTGATCTGGGCAGGTCTTTCTCTCTGTAGTGTTTCTACCCACCTGTCTTTTTTATTATGAGCAGCCAAGCCTTTCCATATATAAACATTATGACAAAATAGCCATTGCTATGGGAAATCAATACAGCTTTCTAAAGTTGATCCTCACACTAATTAGTATAGCTAGCAGTGCAGCCCTCCTGCCGCTCTGCTCTAAAGAAGCATTTTACCTTGGTGTTATCTGTCGTTTACAGACCTCCGGTAGAAGACATCCAGACGGTGCTGAGCCCAGTGGTGAGTTGTGGGCCACCAGGGGCCCTGCTGACCAGACCGGTGATCCTCACCATACACCACTGTGCCGACGATGTCCATGAAGACTGGCTCATACAGCTAAAGAACCAACTGGCCATGGGAGAATGGGAGGTGAGTGTTCCCCACTGCATCTTTTATTTATGTGTTTTGTGTATTGAGCTCTGTTTTTAGTGAGCGATAATGTGCAAATGAGTACATTAAGATAAAGTCAAATGAGTTAATAACGGGATTCCTCAGGGTTCTGTGCTCGACCCAATTTTATTTACCTCATTTATGCTTCCAAAGGGAACATTATCAGGAAACCTTATGAGGAAAATACCCAGTTATACTTTTCTATGTAACCAGAAAAAGTAATCAACTAACTAAACTCCAAGCATATTTTAAGGACATAAAAACCTGCATGACCTGCACTTTTCTCTCGTCAAACTCTGAAAAAACAGAATTTGTAGTACTTGGCCCTGAACACTCCGGAGATGCATTATTTATTGATGTAGCTACTCTGGATGGCGTCACCATCGGTAGGTTTTCCTCACTCTTGCTGAGGGTTAAGTGCAGAGGACGTTGCACCTTGTTAAGCCCTGTGAGACAAATTGTTATTTGTGAATAAGGGCTATACAAATACAATTTGATTGATTGATGAGCTTTTGAATTCCACTGCTTTAACCTTTAGAGAGAGGAGCAGTTACATTGCCAAAACTAGATGGAAGATGTACCTCAAGGCTAATGCCACATTCTGCCATTTTGAAGAAATTGTGAAAAAAGGACCTTGATAAGCGCCTTTGTCTGGATCTGCATCAAAATGTAATGGGTTCTTTCTTCGCCTATGTTCCATCCTTCAACCAAGTTGTGTTAATTTGTGAGCAGTTTTTGTGTTGTCCTGCTGACAAACCAAACAAACCAAACCAACACACAACAAACAATCAGACAGGGGTATCTGTGTACATGTAATGTCTGCACACAGACTACACCGAATTATTTATATACACTCATCAGCCACAGCATTAAAACCAGTTACCGGTGATGTTGTGGCTCATCAGTGTTCCCAGTATGACTCTCACAGCATGTATTCACATGTGTGCTCCCATACATTATCAACTTCCCCCTGGAGAACAGCCTGCATCAGACACACACACACGTGCAGTGAGGAAAGGAAGGGAGGGAGAGGAGAGGAGAAGAAATTTGGTAAACATAAAGTGCCTACAGCCTGGCAGACAAATAGGCGGTTGAAAACTCCTATCAGAAGCAATTTGTTATGCTCCTGCCATCGTCTCCTTCTCTCGTCTTTCTTCTTATGTTTCCATCCCTTCTTTTTTTTCTACACGTCTCCCTCTCTTCCTCCTCCCATGTCTCACAGCATGAAGTCTCTACCTCAGCAATCTGTTATTGTGTGTGTGTGACTGCGTATGTGTGTGTGTATGTCAGTCAGTCTGTGTGTGTGTGTGTGTGTATCCTTGTGTGTGGGTGATAAGGCTGTCTTGCAGCATCACTGTGTCTACAAGGCCCCCGTATGCTGTCCTCCGTTGCTTATCACAGCTCAACACAATGTCTCTGCACAATTAGCCATGCATAAGATTCTGTGTGCCTGTGTGTGTGTGTTCGTGCGTGTGTGCGTGCATGTGTGTGAGGGAGAGAGAGAGACACATGCACAGAAGAGGTTGGGAGCAGACTGAGCAAAGACGAGAGAAATGAAAAGTGGAATTCCATCAGGAAGTCGATTTGTTTTTCTCTTATTGCAGTGGAACATCCATTTCCTATCAGAAAGTTTTTTTTCTCAAACAGGGAGAGCAAGGTAATTGAATTCCCCTCACATCAGGGGGGAGCAGCCACGGTTGTGATTACCAGTAATAACAGATTCATAGCATATTGCTTTCCTACCCCTTTGTATCGATTCAGCTCATCTGTAGGAACACAACTCTGCATGAACTGCGATTCAAAACTCAATACTTGTATCACACTTGCGGGTAGAATGCACAACGTCCGAGCTGAAGGGTGTTTGCATCCACATACACGCGCACACAATTACTCACAATCACGCGCGCAAACATAGATATGCGCACAATAAATTCCAGATTCAGTGCTCATATAAAGAGAGCGAGCTGAGCCGGTGCATCCTCCCTCAACACAAAGAGCCATATGGATTTATCATAATTCAGGCTGTGACAGGGAGAGGTGGGAATCGTATGAGCAGCAGCCAGATAATCACAGTGGGATTGGACACACTTCACAGACAACAACTTAGAACAAGTGCCACCGTTCTCCTAATGGACATTTTGATCTACTTTTAGGAGTCAGATGTAGGAACCAGACATGTTTTTACAATTCTATTCACTGTCTCATTGCGAGTTTATTCACAATCTGCTGAATCAAACATCCTCAACATTCTAGGAATAATAACCAGACTGATATGAAAAGTTACACAATGTTTATTGTCCAAATAGCACAACTCTTCACACATCGCTGCAGCCATTGCATAAAAGAAATACCTGTGTATAGCAACACAGGGCTGCATGAGGTATATAGAGAAGGACTTTGCTTACACAGGGGTTGTTTGCATTAGTGGAAATGGCTCCAAATGCAGGTCCAGTTGTGTTATGTTAACAGACAGGAAGTGGATTAACGCCTGTAAATTCTAACACAAAGCCGCCCATCAAATAATGCAAGTTTTAACAATAGTGGTCTGAACAAACAAATAGAAGCTAGTGTCAAATAAAGTGAGGGGGAAAAACAAGATTACTTGGACTGTGGCCTCACTTTGTCAATTCAGAATAATCTACTTTCCACAGGAACATTTACACTGATCAGCTACAACATTAAAACCAGTCAATGTTTAAAGTTGTTTTAATGCTGATCTGTGTGTTTTGGACTTAGTGAAGCCACCAAGTGACACTAAAAGTTTTAAATCACTCAGATCAGAATGAACTCTTTAAAACAGGCTACAGATAAACACCACTCTGTCCAAATAATAAAACCTGTCACCGGTTTTAAAGTTATGGCTGATTGGGGATTACAGTATGTTGTTTAAATAATAATACTGTTGTCATACACTTTGTTTACGTTTCAAAATAAAAGCCTTTTCAGTAAATGGGAGGAATTATGTTCCTGAGATCCTGGAGAGGTTTTTTATTATCAAACAGATCGAGGAAATGTTGAGTTTTCTTTGACACCAGCAAATAGGCAACCTACTAATATTAGATAGTATATACTAATAATAATACAGACAAATAAAGACTGAAGAATGAAGGATCACCTGTTTTTAGTTGAGATAAGTAACGTGGTAAAAGAATAGTTACAAAACACCATCTCAGCAGAACACGGCTGGAAGTCTACAAATGTGTGTGACTCTTTGTTTGTGTGTGTGATTCCCACAGGATGTGGTCGTGGTGGGAGAGGAAAACTTCACCACCCCCTGCTACGTGCAGATGGACTTGGAGGCATGTCACATCTTAACAGAGACACTGGGGACATACTGCCTTGTGGGCCAGTCAATCGGCAAGGCGGCCGCCAAGAGGCTCAAACTGGCTCTTTTTGGACCCGTCTCGTGCACAACGATGGACTATCACATCAGGGTGTACTGTCTGGACGACACACAGGATGCACTCAAGGTAAAGTATTGAAACTGAGTGACTTATGAGAATGAATTGGTTTAATAGCTTCTCTGCAGTATGTATCTAAAGTACGGTAGGAGGTGTGTGGTATTTTAGGTTGAGTACTTTTGAGATCTTGTTCTCTCATGGTACACCCATTGCTAAAACTCTGTTTTGCTAATTTCCATTTGAAATAAAACTGGAAAGCTTGAATAGAAATCTGTGTAGAGTTGGATCTAGTCTTCTGGAAATGATCTGAGAAGCAGTAAACAACACAGGATCAAGCAATGTCACGACGGCGATGCTTCAGAATTTAAACTAATTCAAAGCTCTGGAGGGACCATCTGATACCGGAGAGATTAACTCTGGTAATTTATGCACGTCATGATAAGTCAAGTGTCGGCGTGGCACGCATCCACTCGCAGAAACATCAACACGCAGCCAACTTTTAACATTTCAAACAAGCGATTGTGGCTTGAAAACCAAGTTGAGAGGTGGACTTTTTAATGATGGAGACTTTGTGTTGTGTAATTGATCGGCTGACGATTCAAAGGGGAAGTCTCTGGCTGTATATCTACAGTAGAGCTGCCGCTGCGTAGGAAGATGATGGGAAGCAGGAATTGATTATTTTGAAAAGGTTGTAGGAGGCATCAGAAGCCGCACTGATGACTTATTCATCTTTCAGAAAACAAGTGTGTCTGTGTGTTGATTTTCTTTTAACTGTATGCACTTCGTGAGCCTATAAATATGTTGATATAATCACCATGCATGCTGCTGTACCCATAGAGCACCGATACTTTCTTTGTCTTGGTTTGGAGGCTGAGTTAAAGTCAAAAGCCAAGTTAAAAAGAATGAGCCAAAATCCCAACAGTCGCTCTGTGTGGTTAATGTATTACTGAAACAACAGCACAACAACAAAGTAAAATAAAGTGCTTCCTTTAATTCACATAATGGGCAGAGATATCAAATGGACACCATCGGTTTTACATTCACTGGTTTTTACTCATGGTGAAAACTAAAGCCCAGTCCACACTATTGTGTATATTTTTTGCAAACCTAACGTTTTCTTTACAAACGCCTTCTAATGTGCAGATTTTTGAAAACTCACCTGGCAGCTTACTTCCCACATGCCAACTGTTGCTTTGTATAATGAGCATGAACCAGAAACAACAACAAGAATGGCGGCTTTACACCTGTTTATCTACGATTGTTTTGCACTGCTAGGTTTAATAACAAGTTAGCAGCTACATTTATCATCACTGCACCTTTACAGGGATCTGCCTCGCCTATAAGTACTTGGACTACAGCGTTCTTCTCTGGTATTTGATGGATCATTGATGTAGACTTTATCGCCACCTACTGGCCCGGCATGCTTATTTGAACGTTTGTAGTTTTTTTTGTGGTCTCGTCTGGATGTAGGTATTTGGGAAAAAGATCAGGGGGACAGAGATTTATAAAAAATTTTAAATGGAGGGGGAAATATTATAAAATATCTGCAGTGGTATAGACAAGGCATAAGATATTCGAGCAAAACTAAAACCTTTAATTAGTGCAGTTCTTCCTTCTAAGTGAGTTGGTAGTTGCAGGAATTTTTAAAACTATTATGCTTTAATGAGGAAAAGTATTTTAATTGTTGTCTTGACATCTTAGCAAAGGTAGAGGAGGTAATTTGTATTATTTTCATAATAAGATGCATTGAGGTCGTCTTCTAAAGTCAGTCGAAGTAATTTAATTTTACTGTCTCACATTAAAGTTATTGCTTCATTCCCCACTTTTCACGACAGCAGCACTTTGATCTCTCCTCAGCTTAGTGTGGTGAGCAGAGCTAAGCTTTGCTTAAATCCAGGGAATACACCTACTGAGATGTGTGATGATATCTCAATGAAAACCTTTGTGCTTCAAGTATTTCATGGTGCTGTGTACTTCAAAGCAACATTCAAGAATTCAAGAAGACGGCCCCGTCTGCAGTAATTACGAGATAAATGAAAGGCTCTCCACAGTCTCTAATGCTGAAGAACAAATGTTTCAGTGGGCAAGATTAAGGTGGAAGCAAACTTTTAGATTTGAAGGAGTTTTTCTTGTGTTTTTTTTTTTTTGTGTAGGAGGTTCTTCAGATGGAGACCCAGATGGGAGGGAAGCTCCTGGACGAGCCAAAGACTCTGAACTTTAAAGACAGCACACACAACCTGAGACTGTCCATCCACGACGTGCCACACACACACTGGAAGAGCAAGCTCCTCGCAAAGTATCAGGTGAGACGGACGCAGACATACACATACAGACGTTTGAGTGACAAGATAAGCACAGTGTAGCAAATGATCCTCTTATGTTATACGCTTTTTTAAAGTAGCCAAATAAGGTTACACTAAGTTTACTAAAAGTTGTGTGAATGTACATTTTCAGGACCACTAGTAGCATCTCAGTGTCCAGGTGTAGAGCTCTGAGTGCTGAGTCCCACTCACTGAATTCAAACACAACTGAATGGTGGATTTCCTGCTTCCTAAACCAGAGAGCTGCTGTTGTAACTCTGTCTTTATTTAACTAATATTTGAAGGTAACAAAAAGTGTTGCTTTAAGATTCCGTACAAATTCAAGAGTGCAGATGTTCATATATTTCACCTGAACCATAGACACACATGAAAGATATGTTGACGCTTTATATACTAAAACATGCATATTATTTGTGCGTTTTCCAGGAGATCCCGTTCTACCAGGTGTGGAGCAGCAGTCAGAGAACTCTTCACTGCACCTTCACCCTGGAGCGACTGAGCTCAGCCACCACGGAGATGAGCTGCAAACTGTGTGTACGGCAGGTGGAGGGAGAAGGGCAGATCTTTCAGCTCAGCAACACTTTGGAGGAGGTGAGATAGTAGAAATTAACCCGGGCACGACAGAAACAAGACGCTGTTCCTCTGGACGTTTTGCAACCGATTTTAAAAACGTGGGAGACCACAGACATAATGACAAATTTAACCAATTTTTAATCTTATAATGTTCAGAACGCACACACTGGACGATTTGGCCAGAACATCAGAGAACACTTTATAGGAAACAATTTCACAGTGGCAGTTTTATGGAGACTTCCAGAGACTCTCACTCTCTCTCTCCAGATCAAACAGGTTTGATATTTATGATTCGAGATCGGGGAGGCTCCGACTCAATCGGTAGCATTTAGATTATTTTGTAAACCCCTCACACTTCAGGATTATTTGGGCAGATGATCGGCAGAGAAGGACCTCCAGTCGGGAACGCCCCCCACGATTGTCGGACGGGGCAAATCGGGTCTAAAATCATCCCGATTATCCTCTAGTGTGCAGCCGCCTTAAGAGAACACTGCAGAAGACACTGTAATCTCACACTGGTCGAACGCAGGATGAAACACACGCTGAAAAGAAATGAGCACAGAGACAAAGGTTCCTTCTCCATTCCCTGAACTAACTTCTACTTTCCTGCAGTCAAGGTCCTGAAGTCACCAAGTTTATCTCTGCCAGACACTCAGGGTTCCTGCTGTGCTTCTGTGACTGTGTTCAATCATTCATTCGGGGGCTAGAGGTCACACAACACGCGAGGAATAACTCCTCTTTGATTCCGCCAGGCCATGTAACCGCAGGGTCGAGAGTGAATGTGTGCGTGTGTTTGTGTGTGTCTGTGTCCATGTGTGAACAGTTTTGGTCGAAGGTCAGACATTTCTTTTGGAATGTCACTGCTTTGAATTCTCCACTGGTGTTCACGGGTGATCACGTTGCACTTTAGAAAATGTCTTAACCCTTGGTTAACCAGGTGAGCTCACAAAGAGGGACCGATTATTTGAACATGGGTTGTGGAGCAGTGAGGGGAGGTTACACATGTTGTTTTTCTTCAGCACTTGTCACTGGGCAAAATAAGAATGAAAGTCAAGGTAACCTAGAAAAAAATGTATCTAGAGGAGTTGTCAGAGTTGTCCTGTAATTTCAAGGTTTCTCCTCTTAACCTAACTTTAACACCCTGATCGTAATGTGCAGAACATTTCAAGGTGATCAAGGTGCTCGTGTTTTTTTGCCACAAAGTCTAATGTAGTAGGCTGGACAAGTCAAAGACCCAGATGCAGTTGAAGAAGTTGTCGTGATTTGCTTCTGTGACTTTTCTCTGGAGCAAATAGTCAAATGCTTGATTCTGAGTTTCTTCTACGCTGCTGAAATAAGGATTTTTTTGGGGGGAAATCACGGTTTAACATTCAGCATCAAATATTTTGTAACGTAATCAGCTGACATCATACGTAACATAGGCTACGAAATAATCCCTATGGTCACATGTTTGGCAAGTGTTTTGGAGCTGATTAGCTAAAACAACACTGTAAATCGTTTTGTGTAGCCAGTAAAATAACATATTGTGCACCGCCAACCAGCCAGCAGAGTTGAACATGTTAAACAATTAAAGTAAAGAAGATTTAGAGCATTTATTATTTCTGCCGAGAAACAGATGTCCCTTTGCATCCGCCGTTCGCTCTTCCTGCAGCAGCAGCAGCAGCAGAGCTTTGGGCTGTAAATTGGGGCTAAGTAGATGCAGTAAATAGTAATCATTCACATCAGCGCTGGCAGTTGTTGTTTCCTTCTGCCAAGTCACATTCATTAGAGCGATGCCTCCTTTCAGCCCAGGAGTGGCAGATTAATGGGATGAAGGTTCCGAAAGGGACAGAGATCGACAGCGAGCGGAGAGACAGAGTGGTGCAGCGCAGGTCTTTGTGTTTGTTTCACTCTTGTATTAATTAGGGGAACCATCTGTAATTGGTCAAACACCAGAGACGCCACATAGACACCGGCAGACTATTTGTGAGAGGGAATAAGACAGAGCTGTAGCTGAATGATAAACATGATGAATTCAACTTTCTAATATTACATTTCATATATATAAGCTTTTAGATCCATCCCCGTCCTCTTGTGTGTCTCCTGCAGAGGTCAAAGATATCAGAGAATTCAACTTTGCAAAAACAACTGACCGTTTTCCCTCTGTCTTTTCCAGGACCTCCAGTGCATAGACACGTCCCTGATGGACCCTGCCAGTAATATCACAACCTTAGTGGGGCCTAATGCCTTCCGCATCCCTTTATCCATCAGACAGAAGCTGTGCGGCAGTCTGGATGCACCGCAGACCAGAGGCAACGACTGGAGGATGCTGGCCCACAAACTTAGACTTGACAGGTGAGACGCACACACACACACACACACACACACACACACACACACACACACACAAACATATATATATATATATATATATATATGCTTATGTCCCCATGAAGAAGTCAAAACTGTTTAAATAGATTTTGGTCCCCACAACATGAGCAAGACCACACGCACGCATACATTTTGTGAGTGTGTGTGTGTGTGTTTGTCAACTTATAACTTGGTGATGTTTACAAATGAATGTTTTATATTTCGTGTTGCTGTTACTGAGTTGGTCACAAAAGAATGAGACACAATCACACACACACACACACACACACACACACACACACACACACACACACACACACACACACACACACACACACACACACACACAGGTTGTCTTATCTGAAAAACTGAATCAATCTCTTGATAAATTCCAATGTGCCTTGAGTCCTGGGAGCTTATATCAGATTGCAAATATGTTGCTTTCTTGGTCCTGCTCTTATTATCTCGAATAAAAAAACAATATCGCCTCCAATGCACCCACATACTAAAGAGGCCATTTTCTATTTGCATCCGATTGGTTACATCCTTAGTATCACTATCTGCAGATGTGTGTGTCGATGAGTCAGACCGGAGCTTCATTTACCTGCAGCTCCCGAAGCAGAGGCAGACATGGAGAGGATAATTGGGCACAAGTGCACCTAATTGTCCCGACTGGCAGCCGGCTCACGATGCCGTCTGTTAATGTGGGCACCAAATATTCCCGATCAGCGAGTGAAAAATGGACGGCGAGCCAAATTGTTGTTTACGTCCACGTTTTTTCTGCTAAAAAGCTGCTCTCTTCAAACGCAGCATGATAAAATGCCCTAAAAGAGAAATGCCATCTTTAATGCTCTCTGCTCCTGTGACCGCCCCAGTGTGTCGGTTTGACTTTAAAGTGTGAGTCATGCTTTGTCGTCATCACTCGTCACACAACTTTCACAAATGTTGGACAGACACACACACACACACGGAAAGGTGGATCTGAGCTACTGCGTTCACATAACAGCAGGATGCCCCGTAATCACACACAGCAGACGGATGGAGTCTCAGACAGAAAGAGAGAAAGAAGCAAAGGAAGTAATGAAAATGGCTCCATCAGATGTTTTGGCTGAGAGAGAGAAACATGAGGGGGAAAAAAAGAAGTAAATTTGCACGAGGAAATACTGACAACTCACAAAGGAGCAGAGGAGCCTCACACATGCCTGTGGTTGTGTTTAAACAGCACCACAGTGTGCCAACAGCACAATCACAGGATTTACACAGGAACACAAAGTCCTTTTTTTTTTTCCTTCTTTATTCCGACGGGACTGAAATTTGATGGTTTTTCCACTTTAAAGCAGCGCTGAGATCTTTGCCACAGATGGCTCATCGTTAGACTTCTCTGCCACCATTGTGTACTTGACTCTCCACGGCTGTAATTCAAACCAATACTTTAAAACCAGTTCTCTCTGTGGAGCTCTTGGCTCATTTCTGAGCTCTACCCGAGGTTATTTGTTTAAAGCAGTTTGAAAGGAACTTGCATAATGGCAAGTTTTCAGGAAAAAAAAAGAAGTTGCCTGCCACATTTCATAAAGAGCTTAACTCATTACATTTTATATCTTGTGGGATTCAGGATATAATCAATTAAATTTGGATTCTGTCCATTTTGTTATATGACCTGTGGTTATGTTACTTTTCAGCTTTTTTGAAAAACAAACCTGTTCCATATTATTATGTGCTGCAGCCATCTCTTCCTTTCAATTTGACTTTCAGAAAACGTGTGTTTCTTTATCTTAATAAGTAAACATCTGTAATGTTTTTTTTCCGCCTCGGGGTAGTTTCAGTAAAGTAAATTAAGTAGTAGATTTGTTTCCCCTGTCCACGTAGTCCATTAGATCTTCTTCCCTCTTTTTTCTATCTAATCTTGAGATGTATTTGGAAATATAATGTTTGTCCTGTTTAAAAGACCGGTTGTTGCAGCCTGTAGCTTAAGTGTAATGTTACTTGTTTAATATTTTAAACATTTAAAGTTCCACGACTGAAACATTGTACATTTCTCAAGTTGCTGTCAGACCTGCACTGAATAGTCTCCTGACATTGTCCATAGTGTGTGTGAATGCAAATGTCCGAGTCCGAGCCTCTGGACTTTCTGCTGAGTTTCTCCTTCCAGCCCCCGAGTAAAAGATAACGTCTGAATGAGTTCATGTGAGAACACAGCAGGAGATCCTCTGGAGGATTCACTGCAAGGGGGCGGGCATGTTGACGACGTTTGGAACATGCAGAGAAACAACAAGATGACACAGGCGAAGATGTCAAGAGATTTTTTAGTGATAAAAAAAAAAAATTGTGTTGCCTTAAACAAGAACTGGAATCTTGGCAGCAGAATTCATTCGTTACGAGCAACCTCCACATGATGCACCACCCATCACCAGAGATTGTTCATATGTGAAAGGCAAACTCTGGAGAAACTCCGGACCCCATCCTCCGGACATTCTCCTTAATTCATGTCTGAAAACAGTTTAAGAAAGTTACTGACAAAGTGTAGGAAACATACTTTTATTTGTTGCATGTTATTACCTTATCAACCATATGTTTTGTCTCACATCCTCCTCTTGATTTTCTCCAGGTACCTGAACTACTTTGCCACCAAGTCCAGCCCGACAGGTGTGATCCTGGATCTGTGGGAGGCCCAGCACTTCCCCGACGGAGACCTAAACGAACTGGCCGCGGTGCTGGAGGAGATGGGTCGCCATGACAGCAGCCTTGCCTCCATGACAATGGACCATTGACAGAGCAAAGAGGTTTCCAAGACAGTGACAGAACGCTGAAGACGATTTACTTGTGGATTCTCTACGGTTGATGCTGCAGCAAAGGCAATGAGCGACTTTGACGTGAGCAAAAAGAAAAAAGTTGTTGCCACGGTGACTGAGCACCAGTTAAATACGACGGTAATCATGCCGACATGGTAACAGACAGGATGAAAGCGGGGCTGGAACTATGTGCAAATCTTTACATGTGTGTTTACATGTGTGACTTAAGGAGAGAGAACCCGACCTACCACACACACAGTCACACACACACACACACACACACAGTCTATCAGGAACAAACAATACACACACGCCTGAAAAAAAGACCTTGTCTTGTGTAACACCAGTTGTTCTCTTGCTGTTATTTTATACTGAACAAAGACGAGCAGAGAAAAGAAAAAAAAATCAACTGAGGCACTGACCTTGAAAAAAAAGCCCTCTATAGGAAAGGAACAGAATCATGAAGCGAGAGAAGAGAACTGATTACAGAAGATTGGGGGGAAAGGTAGATTGAGGTACGAGAGAGAGTGAGTTAGAGACTCTTCATTAGGACGAGGGAAGCTAAACTGATTACAAAAGGACAGGAAGACGTAAACAGAGAATGATGGGAGGGAGGGTCAGGTGATCATCGGAGAGAACGGAATGGAGAAGAGATAATGAGAGAGGAGATGAAGAAGCGATCCCACTCCTCTCCTGTTGAGCCTTGGCTGTACGTGTTCGCCAGTACAGTTTGTCGTCTTTATATCGTTTCCTAGGGAACGCTCGATGTATTCTGCTGTCCATATGTGTGGATCATTACCTGCAAACAGAATTCGCTACACGGTGACGTGACTTGTCAATCAAGGGGTCCTGACCAGAAACAAGCCGGAGACGACAGGCCGCTCAGTTTAGGGGACACGGCATCATGAGTGATGTTTCAATTATTTGTGGCGTTTTCCCAAAAAATAAAAATGTTAGCGTCCAGGTTAGTGACAGGCAGCCCAGCTTGTTGCCCTCTTGCCTTTTCACTTGTACATCTAACTTTCCTAAAAAAGGAAGCCAGTCCAAAGATGATTATACTCCTGATGGATGCCAGTTTGCCATTTTATATGTGTAGCTTTGTCACACAGTCATAAATTTGTCTGTTTTGAGGTATATTTAAGATCACACTTATAAATGCAGCTATTTATTATATTTATGAACATTATACTGCAGCACAGTATACAGTCCACAAATATTTTTAGTATTTTATTTTTATATTACATGTTTGTTTAAAAGGAGTCAACATTGACAACATTTTAGGAGTATATATTTCATTTTATTTTTTTGTTCAAGAAAACTAGTTTTCCTGAGCCAAAATAAATAAATCTCTGCACTTCTTCTACTTCACCACAAGAAGTTTTTCATAAACTGAAACAAGGATCTTCATGCTGCATCTCAAACTGAAATAGTGTTAACATGCAGTCTGCAGCGACACTGCTGATGATGTGGACGAGTTGTTTGCTAATGCAGGTCGGGGGATTCCTGCCATCGATACCACATTTGCTTATCTTTTACTCCCGGAGTCTTTCTGAGGAGCTGTTGGGGCTTGTTTCTGGTCGGGATCCAACTCAGAGGGAAAAAGGGAGAAGGAGCAAAAAGGGACGAACCAGACGTGTGTTTCTAAATACAGTAATATAGCATAGTATTGAGTGATAGGGATTTAAATCATTCATTACCGCTTAATGTACCCAATTATACTGATTTTATCATAATTTCATTTACTAAATATATATATATATAGTCTACGTATATATATATATATATATATTTCCAGTGTCCTATCATCACAGTCAGTCTGCCATCAGGCCACATGTGAGCAACACCATGACTTTGCTGGTCACTAGCACCACCCAGTGGCCTTTGAGGAAAAACAAGCATTTACTTTTTTTGTTTGACCGTCTGAAACGTGTAAATACATGATTATCATGTTCATCCTATCGACCTTGTATTACCATAGTATGTTTTTGTTTTTATGTGATCATTATTATGTTATTAACATTAATTATCCTTTTAGTCTTTTGAATGTGTTTTTTTTTATAGATGTGAACTGTGTGAGGGAAGAGATCTGTATCATATCAGTTAGTTGTCCATTTTCTCAAATGTTCTGTCAGCAACTAACATCCCAGGTCATTGTGTATTTGTTTCAAATCAGAACTTTAAAAAATCAAATAACGACAAAGGGGGTTGGGGGGGGGGTCTATGTACAATGGAGTGTAATATATTTGTACTTTGCAGAACAACGTTGTGAACCAAGGCTGCCACTGACCCCGGACAATAACTCCTGATGAAAAGGTGTCACTCCAGTAAAAATGAAAAACAGCCTTATCTCAGTGGCTTTCGATTCATTGTGTGATGCCCCTGGGGACACGAACTCTATTCACCGCGTTAAGGACGACGAGAACGATCGGTTCAAAGGAAATACGTGTAAAATGTTTTTGGGAAAAAAAAGGGAGTTTAGATATTCTACGGAGAGACGCCATATGAAACTGAACATCAGGTATGTAGAGGAGATACTGAGGAGGATCTTGTGGAGAAATCCAAGTAGGCAGAGGCTCCATTAACACTGGTGCAAAAGGTCAGATCTTTACCTGGTTCTGACACATTTCATCCATCCAACGCCGGAGGAGGAAACCCTGAGACATTGATTTTCTTTTTTTTTTATTCACATAGATTTTTCTTCCTTTGTTTAGTTGCTTAGAAATGTGCGTCGAGGTAAGAATCAGACTACTTGTACCAGGTCGAGTGTTTGGATTGCGGACAGCCTCATGAACCAAATCTGAAAACGGAGTGCAGTTAAGTGATGGAGTGGATGTTTTGTGTGTTTTTTCAAATGTAACTGCTGATGTCAGATGTTGAGGAGATCAAAGGGAAGAGTTGTGTGAGTTTTATGAGGATAAAAAGCCTAAAAAACATCAACCCATCAATTCAAGTTTGTTTTCGCAGTGAAAAAAAAAAAACTAAAACATGAACCCAAAGGTAATCGCAGTGTCGCTTTCATCATCAACATCCCTGATTAACTCGAAAGGCAGAAGTCACAGTCATGAGATGGAGTTTTTCACTGAGGAAACGTGTTCAAGGAAACGACCGATGAAGGGAAGTTTGATCTTTGCCGCGTCGAAGGGGTTTTCCCGTGAGAAGAGAACGTGTGATCCACCATGATGTGAAGAAAGTAGTGTTAAGATATCAAACTATGTACAAATCTTTTCTATCCACAGTATGTACAGTTGTGTACTGTCCGCTATATTTGGCAAAACTTCAGAATATAAAAAAGAGCAGTACAGTTAGATACTAGTTTGTATGTTTTTATTTAAGTTTCTTTCCTTTTTTGTAAAAGCGGTGTCTACTATGCAAACTTGGCATTGGTTATCATGATAGAAGTCTATAACTAGAGCTGTTCTTGTAAGTGCATCTTTATTTTACTATCAGGAGTGACTTTGATTTGATTAGTGCGGGGTAGTGTTGGTGCATTTTATGTAATTCTGGCACGCTTTCATGAATCTTGCTAAATTTTGCTGAATGCTTGCCTCTCTATCTCCTCTAATTGTTTTCTGTACAAAGTGTAAGAAAGAATTTTTAAAACAATTAATAAATTATATTTATAAGCAATGCTGAAACTGTGTCGCGCCCTTGGTGGATTCTTTCAACACATTTCAGGGAACCGCTTACGGCCTCAGCAGTGACACCCGGTGGCTGGAGGCATCATGTCCATCCGTCCATCCCACTCAGTCTTGTGAACACGATATCTCAAGAACCCCTTGAGGGAGTTTCTTCAAATGTGGTACAAATATTCACATGGACTCATAGATGGACTGAAGAGAATTTAGTGGTCAAAGGTCAAGGTCACCTTACAAAGAACCTTTTTTTCTCGTGATATCTCAGGAACACCTTAAGGGATTTTCTTCAAATTTAATACAAACACTCACTTGGACTGAAAGATGGACTGCTTAGATTTTGGTGGTCAAAAGGTCAAAGATCAAGGTCACAGTGATCTCATGTTCTTGTGAACGTGGTATTATTAATGAGCACTTGTCGGGAATTTCCTTTATCTGCCTCAAAGAAGGATGAGCTAATTCCAATTTGGTGGTCAAAGGTCAGTGTAACCTTACAAAACAATTGTTGAACACGATATTCTGAGGACACCTCAAACGAATCCTTTAAAATTTGGCTTGAATGTTCAATATGATGCGCAAATTAACTGATTCGATTTCAGAGGTCAAAGGTAAAGGTCATGGTGAACTCATATTGTTGTGTTCATATTTTATTGTTAATACAATATGCCATGAACCCTTGGAAGGAGTTAAACTGCACTGGTTGGCGAAATCATACAATCACAGTGTGATAATTCTAGTTTTACAGTTGCATTTCTCACATCTTGCACAATAACAGCAAGCACTGAAAGAAAAATCTAGTTTGTAGATCAGGAATACACAAGCTACATTTGGTTTGTGATAGTTAGATTTTATCCACTTTTTTCTGTGAAATCATATTTTCAGGCTCAGGACTCAATAAGTAGTGAGATGAAGAAGCCTGAAGGGAGGGAAATTGAAAGAGAAAATCCTTCTGGCGTCGCTGTTTAACATGCTGTGTGCTCAGCAGCACTGGTGGATTGTAATGAGGCATGCCACCTTTTTTTTTTTTTTACCAAAAGGAAATATGGAGAGCATGCCTTAACTGTAAGAGACGCTGCCGAGCGACTCGTTAGTATGCACCTCGCTCAGCGACCACAAACTGTGCATCAGCCATGAGGATGAGTGAAACACTTTATTGTGGGAATGTTCAACCTTTTTTTACTGAATAAAAACAGCACTTCCTCTCACAGACAACTACAGTAGGTACAGATTAAATAAGGCACAACACCCGAGAGGAAAGAAAGGGCATTTATATCACAACAAATCTGTCACACACAATCCTCCGATGGTGACGAGCACGGCGTGATTTCAGTCAGCGGAGACCAAAAAAAGAAATGCATTGATGTCTCAAAGGAAGTTTCCAGAGGATTTTACAAATGGACCACTAACACAAAAAAATGTGTTGTTGCTTTTAAGGGACGTGTGGAATAAAACAGTCTGGTAAGTAATGAAAGGTCCAGATTTATCTCTACAACTGGTCAATATAGAGGCTGTGAGACCCTTAAATCCAAACATTTTCCAGAAATTTTCCAGAGGGGCTTTATTTGAGATCACAAATTTGCAAGTCTGATATTTTATGGACCTTTTCCTGCCAGCGCCCTGGTAAAATGTGAATTTGAATTAATGGAGAAACTCGCCTGAAAAACGTATACTCAAGTACCATTTGACTTCACCTGCAAACGTTTTATTTTGAATCGGTTTGACATGAGCTTTACTGTACATGAACGAGGCCCTCTGGTGGTCAGGAGAATTCTGATGGTGTGATAGTTTGACGACAGCTTGGTGTTTTGTTTTTAGGACCAGTCAGTTTTTCAAACATAAACAATGACATGTCATTAACTGTTGGCTTCTGCTCCAGGTGCCTAAAATCCACTCAGCCTAGCTGAATGATGGTTATCCGTCTTGATAAACAGATTGTGTTACCCCTAAACTAACACAGTCACAGTTCCACACATCTACAATAGATCACTACATCATCAAGCAAGACGTGTACAAGTTTCAGATTTCCATCCTGTAATTGTGGTGGGCGGTCAACAGGTGGCCCCGTTCTGCTTCTCCCAATCTCACGTGAGCCTGCTGTCCTCACTCCAGGTCTTTTTGAGGGCAAGGAAACACAGAGGCCTGCAGAGCCTCAATACACAACTTATTTGGACATATACATTTTATTTTTTTTTCCACATAAAGTCTTGAAGAGTTTGAGTTTTACATGA
Organism: Hippoglossus hippoglossus; assembly: GCF_009819705.1. Classification (NCBI taxonomy): domain Eukaryota; kingdom Metazoa; phylum Chordata; class Actinopteri; order Pleuronectiformes; family Pleuronectidae; genus Hippoglossus; species Hippoglossus hippoglossus. The sequence continues at coordinate 11,990,212 of NC_047159.1, read as the reverse complement.
AAAATACACTTTTTAACAACTTTCATAGACCATCACAACTCAAACATACAGGTACAGCTTTTCTTCAGTGTCTACAAACGGTACCAGCGTAAACAAAACTTTTAAAGCCTCAAAATACCTTTTTTTTTTATTTTCTGTCATATTGTGTCAGTCATTTTTTTAAAAAAAGCTGTCAATTAAAGAGTGACAAAATGTGTTTTACTCCAAATTATAAATCCAGGAGCGGGGTGAGTGTTTTGAAAGGAGGTGTGGTGCTGCAGTAACAGGTTGCCTTTAATTACATCCCTTCAGTTCTGTCAATCAGACCTTCATCTACAGGTAGGGTAGCTTTCACAGAAAGCAGTGATATATTATTCCACTCGCTGGTCAGTAGCCTGTTGTTTGCCTATCTCTGCAGCTACAGTGCCAAGTCAAACGTTTTCTCCAAGGCCATCAGAGCATGTGAACAGGAGCCTATAGCAGGAGTCCTCACTAGTGTGAAAGGAGATCGTCTCGTCTCCTCTGGTGGACGGAACAGGGCCATGTGAGACCTGATTGTTTTAATAAACCTCTGTTGTCCTGTAATCTTTTTTATCTTTTTTTTAATTTTTTTAATGGGACTTGTGTTGCAGGGTTCTGGGCATCTGGACTCAAAGTCTGTGATCCTGCGATCTCCAAAATGACCTTGTTGCTTCCTGTTCTGCCTCCGTTTCCCAGAAACAAACAAAAAAAGAAAGTTTGTGCGGCCTGTGCCAGTGTGATTGTTAGTGCCCTTTCTAAGTGTGTAAACACACACCTGGCAGCGGCTGCTCACAGCTTGATATCCTGTGACTCTGACATCTTGGCAAGTGTCTTTTTGACTCGCAGCGCTGTGAGGCGGGAGGCCGGGTTGTGGGCCCAGCTTTCTGTCATCAGCTTCCCCATCTGTCTCAAACACTGCACAGATACAGATTCATGTTACCAAGGTTATTCATGTGTGCATCAGTGCATGAACACATTGACATGTTTACCTCCGCCAAGGAACTTGTGTTTTGGTGGTTTGTTTGTTAGTTAGTCAGCAGGATTACACAAAAACTAATGAACGGATTTCCACAAAACTTGGTGGAGGGATGATACACGCGCCAAGCAATTTATGTCATGGGTCATTAACATTGTGAGATATTTAAAATTTCCACCAATATCCTTGAGAAATATTAACGAATCTTTTTTTTTTTTTTTAATCTTACAAATTTAGGAGACTGACATCTATCAGTGTGTGTATTTTGGTGCAGCTTGAATGAATTGAAGGGAACTGTCGGGCCTTGGTGGAGGTATGAGCTCTAGTGAGTGACTGTAGATTATTTTACCTCATCGCTGGTCCATCGATTAGGAAAGGATGGTCGTAGTCTCTTGATGCAGACCACCTCCCTCATGTCTTCATATGAAGGGTCGGTAGGAACTGACTCATGATACGGCAACTGGTACTCCTCAAGGATCCCTACAATAAGAGTTTCAAAAAAAATAATAATTCAACAATGTTTTCAAAATCCATACAGCATTCCAATCGGACATGTATTTTTTTCAGTTTCTGTGAATGAAGGAAAGCATAAAAAGTACGTTCACTGCACTGACCTCCTGAGATGCAACGCCGAGCGATCTCCCAGAGAATGAGCCCAAAGCTGTACATGTCGGCCATGATGTACGACTGAAAATGACTTCTGTTCAAAGTCTCGTCCAGAACCTCTGGAGGCATGTAGCGCTTTGTGCCGACTCTGGTGTTGGGAGGGATGTCTACCTCGTTGGTGTCACTGCAAAGTCGGAGATGAAAGAAACCATTTTAAATTAAAGACCAATTAACTGTGAACATTACTGAAGCCTTTGAAATAATACAAGTTTTATATACTGAAATTCTGCACGACATAAATCAAGGACTTTCTGAAATCATGCGACACAGCAGCACACGTCCCGGAGACACTCACCTGATGAACTTGACCGCCAGTCCCAGATCAGCTATACAGCAGGTCCCGTTTCTTTTCACCAGTATGTTCTTACTCTTCAGATCCCTGTGAGCGATGGCGGGTTTTCCCTTGGTGCCGAAGATCTCCGTGTGGAGGTGACACAGTCCCGATACAGACGAGTAGGCCAGCCGCAGCATGGCTTTGTTGTCCAGGGTGGTGGATTTGAGGTAGTCGTACAAAGAGCCGTTTTCGTGGTAGTCTGTGATCAGGTAGAGCTGGGTCCAGGAGCCGGTGCCTTTAATGTCTGCGGCTATAAAACCTGTGAATGAGGGAGGGGGGGTAGAGAGAGAAAAAGGAATTTTATCAGGTAAAGGAGTCTTCATGGCCTATGAGCTAAACTGTGGTAAGTTCAATATAGTTTTTTATTCTATTTATGGGAGCTCTTCCTTTGGTTAAGTTTTGGAGGAGGTCATTTCAATATTGTTGTAGGAAATTACTTTTGAAACTAACTAGTCTGAAATGATGTACGAAGTCATTTTAGGCTTTGTTTTCGCAACAAAAAAGTCCCATCAGATATTTTTCTTGTGACTTTTAATTATAGAACTGAACATGATGTCATGTGAAGCACTACTGTTATCAAAGGGATGTGACAGTTTGAAATAGTTCACTTGTGCAAACTACAAGAATAAACATTAAAATTTGATATTTAGTGCAAATAAGCTGACAATATAAAAACAGTTAAGTAAACGACTTTAAAAAATGTTTTTCACTTGCTTACAAATGTTGTGTGCATTCAACAAATGGTGCTTTACAATAGAGACTAATGTTTATGAGACATAAAATCAGTGAAAAGGTAATTTAATAAAATATATTTTTTAGTACTAAAATATATAAATTATGAGAAAAAAATAAAGAACGAGTTAAATCAGCATTAAATTATTATTTATATGTAAATATAATAATGAAAGTTTTATTTGTATAGTACCGTTCATACAATAAATGCAGCTCAAATCTATTTTTCAGTGTAATCTTTTTAGGAAGCCACAGCATCAACTCATAATGAATATGAATACATTTACAACACAACAGCATTATGCACAGCAGCATCTAGTCTGTCTTCTAGTTTACTTGCAGGTGATCTTTGGCCCACTACATGATTATTATGCATCTTGTGGCGTTTAATTATTCCAAGTGTCGGTTCAGTTTGTTGTTGTGCACTTTTTAATTTGCCGTGGTACATAAATTAAGATCGTTAATGAGTTATTTTTTTATTATTATGATGACAAAGAGTATAGTCGTATAATTAAACAAGATGGAGGTGGCTGAAGTGAAAATGAAGAGAACCGTACCCAGTATGTTCTCGTGTCTCATTAAGACGGTCTGGTAGATTTCAGTCTCTCTGAACCAACTGGCCTCTTCAGTGGTGAAGAAGACTTTGACAGCCACCTTCTCCCCCCTCCACCGGCCCATCCACACCTCTCCATACCTCCCCTTGCCGATCTGCTTCACCATCTGAATCTGCTTGGCTATTGTTCTCTGGACCTGAGGAGGAGAAAAAACATGGCATCACATTAGGGTGAATTATATTTTGTGCTTGTGAAATATGTTGTAGTTGTACATAGCATTTTGTGAGAATGTAGGTTTTGTAGCTGTAGAAATATTTTGTGAGAGTGTGAAACCTTTGTGCACTCATAAATATTTTGTACATGTGTAAAAAAAGAAATAGTACCCGTAAAAATATGTTTGAACATATTTAAAAACGTTTTGTAGCTGTACAAAGAATTTGAACAAAAAGGTTTTGTATCACTTAAAATATTTTGTACATATTTAAAAGGTTTTGTAGAAATATTTTGTATACGTGTGAAAAAGGTTTATGACAGCACAAATATTGTGTACGTGTGTAAATATAGTTTTGTAGCAATATAGATATTGTGTACATGTTTATTAAATGTGTAGGAATATGTGTAAACAAATATATTTTGTGTATGTGTACTTCAAATTTGTGCATATTTGAATATTTTCAACAGTGACATTTCACAAAGTGAAAACTTTCCCTGAAGTTACAAGCTTATAACACAGACACATTTCTGACCCTTTCTTTGCTCTTGAGCTGACAAGCCAATCAGCACATTACCCATTTAAATCAGACGAAGTCAAACTGTCCAATTAGAAGACCCCCTGGTACCCTGGACCCTTCCAGATGTCTGCTAACTGCTGACCTTAGCCTAGCCATGCACAACCAGAGCAGCAGCTACTCTGATCCTGTACAGCTGTGGTTTAGTGTGATATCACAGCATCATTATATTCTCAAGTATGTCTGTAATGTTTTTGTTTCAGAACCTTTCCCTCCTCATCTTGTGAAATGAAAATCCCTGAGGTATGGTTTAAAATGGATATAGGAGCTGGCCAGCAAAACCAGAAATTTGTATTTTGATTAATTCTTGGCAAAGTAGCATTTACTAATAGTTATCTTTCTTGTAAGTGTAACATTCAAAATGCTCATCTCAGCACATGTGATACAACCTAACCAGTAGCGATACCACATGTGTGTTTATATTGTGTATCCATGGAGCATCTTCTGGATTTAACAGGTGCTTAGCTGCAATGCGGGTATCTCACCAATAGAGGGAGGCCTGAGCCCGAGCCAGAGCTTTGAGACTGCTCTATCAGGTCCTTCAGAGACTCTCCGGGGGGAATGTAGGTCTCATCCTGCTCCAGGCCGATGCTGTAGCGTGGACGAGACTCCTGACGCTTATACCTGCAAAACAGCATCATTCAGAACACCTTCTTATAAAAGCATTAACTGTGTGTTACAATGTGTAAAAGAAACAACTGGTGCCCAACGAATGATGCTGTAAACTCTGTTAAATGGATGTAATTACCTGAAGTAGCAGAAGACAATAATGACGCCCAGTATGATGCTGCAAACAGTGACTGAGATCAACAAGGCCATGTGGTGGATCTTTCCGTCAACATAGACTGGAGAGGGGGAGAAAGAGAGGGGAAAGAGAGGGGTGAGAAAACACACATGGAACAGAGGGGAGGGGACGACATGACAGACGAAATGATGCTTTTCCAGACAACCACGATAATGTGATACATGTGCAACAACTGGACATTTTCAAGAAAAATGCCTGGGATCGGTTTCTGCTCAGAAAACTTGAGCTGAAACAAAGTAAAAAAAATAAAAAATAAAATCAAAACCTCCAACATCCCTGGTAGTGAGGTCATGGGGAGAATTATATGAAGAAATCAGTCATCCTCACAAGTCAGTTAAAGAAGCTGCGTACAGTAAATCAAGTACAAATCATATTTCACTCATCAATTTTTCATTTTCCTTTGGCACACTCTCTTCTCCCTCAAGGCCCCAGTCGACGGTGAGAAGAAGCCCACAGCCTAGTCGATGAATTCTCTTCCTGATCCCCTATGATAGGGTTTCAGATTGATGACTCTGCCCTCAGTGCCTGCTGGGGCTTGGGATTTCACTGGGAATCTTAGCTTACTATCTCTCAAATACACAAAAAAAACAAAAACTCGCGCACATGGAGTATAGTGTTGTACCCAGCGGAGAGCTCAGTATTCTCTCGACAACCAGAAGCCTTGACGATGCAGGACAGTTTGACAGTAACTCCCTGTCTCCTCCACGTCAGAGGTCTTTGACTCTGACATTGTCACCATATCGCCACATCTGAATCCCGTGTGCCGTAACACCATCGGTCACAGTTCTTGGCCCCTGTCTATATCGCTGTCACCGCACGCTGTCACTGTCACCTGCCAGCTAGAGGACAGGCGGCTCTTTAAAACCCGCTCTAGAGTTTCATTGGGTTGCAAAGGGATGAGAGTAGATAAACTCACGAGGTGGCTTGAGCGGTGGCAGAGTAGGATGCAGGTCTCTGTTGCAGTAATCTTGGTCCGTGCAGCACTCCAGCGATCTCCTCTGACGCAAGTTCCATGTGTCCTGGAAGACAGAGAAATTATTTTCATTAATGGCTAAAAGAGTTATTGATCAGTTGATTGGCCGATATGATCGACAAGTTATAAAATATTCAACTGCCCAAACATTAGATGATTGCACGTCATAATATTGGAAAACATTCAGATTTGTGATAAATCACTGAAGGTCTTTTTCACTATTTTTTGTGTAATCTTAAGACTAAAAAATATAAATTATGAGAAAAAAAATAAAGAATGAGTTAAATCAGCAATTAAATTATTATTTATATGTCAAAGAATTATAATAATTATGAAAATAATTATTTGTATAGTACCTTTCATACAATAAATGCAGCTCAAAGTGGTTTACATACAATATAAATGAAAATAAAAACATGTTAAAATGACATCAAAAAGAAAAGGAAATAAAATTGTATTAAAACAAATGCATAAAAACTAAAAAGAAAGAAAATGATAAATAATATCAGAGCAGGCAAGTGCGAGATCTGGTTACAGGCTGAAGCAAAGAGAGATGTTACAGTAATCCATTTGGCTAGAAGTCAAGGCATGAATCAGCTTCTCAGCATCTGTCTGATTTATAAATGACCGAACCTTCGCTATGTTTCTAAGGTGGACAAATGAGGTTTTGTTCACCTTGTTAATGGCCTTGAAACTCAGATGTGAGTCTAAGATAACACCTCGACTTGTCACCTCGGACTTTATCTAACTGTCATCTAAATTAAGGAATTATTTTAGCAAATATCTGAGATAGAAGATACAAAGGAAAAAAGGCTGTAAAACACGTCATCACCAAACTTACCCGACACTGAAACTCGGACCCGACGAGCCCCAGGCAGCCTGCAGTCTGGACCGGTACCCCTCCCTCCTCCTCCACCATGGTAAAACAGAAGCCATCGGTCCTGGAAAACAAGGTTTAGCTACAGTAAGAACAGCTGCTTATATCGTCATGGCAACTGTCTGTGGACGCATAACCAAACGGGCATTTATACTGTGAGACTATGAGTGAGTGTGTTGTACAAAATGACGATGCATGGATGGATTTAGATTAGACTTGGTGGGAATATTACTTAGATACGAGCTTATCTCCAGATGAGGCAAAGTTGCAATACCAGCAACAATATAATAAAACCTTTTTTAAATGATTTTTGGAGATATTGCTTCATCCTCTAGGACACAACATAAAGCTTGTGCATGGCAGAAATAATGTCATAACGAGGAGTAATGTATTAACTTTTGCAACTGATAAGATTAGAGACATGATCTACAGCTCATTTAGAGGAACCAATCATTCATCAATCATATGGTATTAATGACATCTTGATGACGCCATAATGAAATGGCTTTAATTCGATATAAAAACGTTTGCATGATTGGAATATATACAGCATGCTTGCAGGAAATGCTTTTCAATCTTCATGTGCATGACCCCCTCTGCTCTCCCTACCTGCACGTGTTGTTGGTGGAGTCTTCCGGGCAGTGGTGGTAGCAGTGACACCACAGTAGTGGGGGGGACAGAGCAGGCGCTGTGCTGCCACTCATCTCCTTCCCACTCTCCACCGCCTCCTTACTGGAGCCTCTTAGCAGCATACTGTCCAATATGTTGCCTGCAAAGCACAAAGGAGGAGAAAACAGGGGGAATTTAGCTGGAAGATCACATGTGCCAACATTGCTGTCATCAAAGAACTGAGAATATCTGGAAGGGATTGCAGTAAAAGTCAGATGGAGGCGTTTCATTAGATTTGAGGCTCAAACAAAAGTTCGATTGAGAAAAGAGATACTGTAAATCATTGGCGGAACATGTTCTAACGCACTGAGCTTGTTCAAGCAGATATTTCAAGTTTGGCTGATTGATCGACTCTACTTGATACCAATATATCCACCACACCCTTTGCTGTTAGTCTATCAATACACTGACCCCACTCTGTGGACTCTCCACTGTCATACAGCACACATGAGCAAGCTTGAGCTGCTCTTACATGGGAGCCAGTGTATTGGCTTTGTTCTGTCCCCGTTTGTCTGATTATCTCCACCAAGGAGGTGATGTTTTCGTCGGATTACGAAAAAAATAGGATCACACAAAAACTACTGGACGGATTACTGTGAACTTGGTGGAAGGATGGTCAGGAAAGAACCCAATACAGGAATTTTGTTTTCACTTTCTTTAAAAATGCGATATTGGGCATTTTCAACATTTGCCTTGATTTCTCAGAACAATTCATGGATCTTGATGAAAATAACCAGGCATGTTTAAGAAGCTGATATTTATGGGTGGGTGAAATCTGATCCAAATAAAAATCTGTATCCAGTGAATTTAAATGTGGTTTCATAAGAGGACTGTTGGGCCTTGACAAAGATATGCTCTCTACCGAATGCCCTTCTAGTTGAGGTTGTGATGCAACTTGATAGTTGTCAATCTTTTGTGTTCTTTGGCAGTTGAATTATAATGTATTAATGCTGTAATTATGCCACTGCTTCTGCTGTTCATAGTTTGCTCCGTGAGCCCAGACTCCATCAGCATGCACCTGTAGGTCTGCGAGTTCCCCTGGGGCAGAAGTTTAATATCTTTACTTCCCAGTCTCTGCTGCGCCAGCGTACGCTTGCAGGGTGTGACGAGGTTAGAGCCAAGATGGCAAATATCTAACTCCGTATTACCATCATAAATCCATCCCACATGAGCTGGCTGACTGAGCAGAAACATAATCTAACTTACTGCAGTGAAACGGACATCGGCTCCATTGAATAATAATAAAAACGTGTATAAAACTAAATAAATATAAAAGTCACAGGGAAAACTGGAGAAAAATATGAAACATATAAAAAGAAAAAGGAAACTCCGCTCCAACACCTGATATGGTGAAATGAATTCCCTCACAGCAGATGTTTTTCTACGCTCACAACCGATACAGCTCCCAAGAACTAGAACGGAGCTCTTGTACTCCCCAGTTATCCTATTTCAAAAGGGCACCTGTTTGTCACTTGAGGGAGAAAAAAAAAAGGATCACGGAAGTATCTTTTCTTCATGGCTTTTAAGATTTTCATTCATTCCAGCGTGATCATTGAGACCAGATGCTCAACAGCTGCGAGCGGAGATCTTCCAAAGTAAGCACGAGTCCTTCCTCTCTGGAAAAAAAACAAACTACTAGCAGATACAGAATCTGTTCTCCTACTCCTCTTTCATCGTCTCACTCTCCAGTTCAGTGGATGCTTCTCACAAAGACTGACAATCAATAAACACAACAGGCAGTGTGTGCAAGGGCACGCTGACAATGTATGAAACAATCATACACTTTAGATTCTCTCTGCAAACGTCAACTGTCCTCACAGTGAAAGTTGTGTATGCTGAAGCATAAGTGATTGATATAAACTCCTTAGGAATTTAAAGCATGATAAGTGCATCTGGTTGTAATTTGAGTCTGAAACTGTACATCTTGAGCTACAAACTCTTTTATAGAATACGTTTCGCTCAATCTTAGGAATGCACGTGAGATGCGTGGTCCAAATGTGTAAACTTCAAACTACTGTCCTTGTCTCATGCATTTAGTTTAAGGCTACCTAATGGGGTAATATAAGTGGAATAACCCTTAAGTGCAACAAGAGATAGAGGCTTTTCTGCATTTAGTCTTCTTTGAAAATGTGTAAAGCATGAAATCCAAAATGTGTGAGATGTCATCATTGTGGATCCTGGATTATTACATTAAAAAGACTTATTCAGCCACGCATGTATGCTAGTCATAGCCTAATAATGACTAATGGGACCCAGCACTCGTCTTGAAATACTAGAGTTTCAGCTTCAACTTTGGATGAATCATGGAAGTCTAAGCAGTTAACTACAATTGCTTAATATAAAAGACTGCACTACTGTACATCCATGGTCAAAATGTATAATTCTTAATGTTGGAAAATTGTAATGTATATTTTAATCAAGCATTACAATTTATTTTTCAATGTTTTCTAAGCAATATTTTATTGGCAACTAGAACATCATAAACACCATAATCAAATACATTTGTGTCAGAATAAGGCCAACAGTCAGAACACTGTTGTCCATGTAAACACAGCCAATTTTATTATCTGTATGTTCTTATGTAGATTATTTCGTTTTGGAATATCACATAAGACTTGTTTAAATGGCATCACAAATGAGCTATTGCTTAAGAATGGCAAGAGGTGTTTCATCTTCAAATGTGTTTAACAATAAAAAGTATTTCTCTAAGATTATTGACTCCACCATGAATGAAAACTTAGACGTTCTAAAGTGAACAGTTAGAACTCTGTTAACACACTTAAGAAGTAAGAAAGACTAAAGTACAGTATCTGCTTTGAACACCACACTGGAATAGATGGAAACTTGGAAATGTGCTGTGAATTTTCAGGGTGGTTATGCGCTGTCAATCAAACGTAAGATAATGGCGGGTATCTTCTCTTTCATCTGAGCTCAGCTGTCTTTCACAAAACATCAAAGCACTTCCTCTGGGGATGAACGCTTAAAGCTCACAAATAAACACACACACACGCACACGTGCATTACTACACACAAGCCAGAAACGTGTGCACGTGCACACATGTGCTTCAAAAATGTTTCTCCCCCTCTCTCTGTATATTTCCCTGTCACTTATCATTCCTGTGCTTTGTTGTCAGTGTTGAACTCGTGTTTTTTGACATTCATGAAACAAAAAGTTGCCGAATGCTCAAAGAAAGAAAAGGTACAACTAACGCTGAGACTCAAATGCTGTAGCTTTCCAATTCTATTCTGATCGAAAGCTTCGACGTTCTCCTTTGTGTTAATAGCAGCAAATGCTGTCGAATAGTTGACGTGGTCCATCTTATTTATCTCATTCATGATAAGCTTGAATTTGCACGGACAATTAAAAAGGAACTCTGATAGCACAAAGCTCGTCAGTGTGAGACAAAAGTGTCAATTATGTTTTCCTTTCCTCATAGTTAAAGTAGTTCCCCATCGTCAAAACACAAACATTTACAATATAAATGTATAGATTTCATAATATACAGTTACATAAGAATTTTCCACACAATTCTAGTTACTTTCCATCGAGCGTTTCCCTTTCTAAATGTATCTCTACACTGAGATGTGTTGACAAAGCTGCGAGAGGAGGACGGTGGGGTTTAAAGGGGTCACATTAACAACTGACCGATTTGAGAGAAAGGGAGCGAGGAAGAGTAGGAGGGGGAGAAGAACAGGGGATTAACAAATGAGAAGTGACAGAGCTGCGGGGAACTGGTGGGCAGTTTAGCAGCCCACAGAGGGGACGGGGCAGAGACCACTGGCCTTTTCCACCCTCACTCTCCACCCCTCCCTCTCTCCATCCCTCACTTTGTTTCACTCGTTTCCTTCCTCTTTCTTCTCCATTCTATCTCTTTACTGTGCCCCTCTCTGCCCTTTTTTCTACATATAACCCTCACAACAATGCAAAGAGCGTAGCCTTTTCAAACGCTACATTTGTTTCCTCTCTTTCCTCTCTTTCCTGCTCACACACGACCTCCCAATCTTTTCTTCGCCCCACCCGTGTTTCCCCTTCTCAGCTTCCACTCTCCTTGCCCTGCCCTCCCGACGCAAGTGCAGAGGGCTGTCATGTGAGGTGCTGGTGTTCTGTTGACAAAACACAAAGCCTTTCACGTCCGTCCTACACCTGGGATCCCTGGCTACTGCTGTGTGTGTGTGTGTGTGTGTGTGTGTGTGTGTATGTGTGTGTGTGTGTGTGTGTGTGTGTGTGTGTGTGTGTGTGTGTGTGTGTGTGTGTGTGTGTGTGTGTGTGTTAGTGTGTGTTAGGGAGCGAGAGTAGGAAACAGGGAGAAAATCCTCAACCTGTGGAGACTGTTTAATAATTAATGGTTCTTAGCCAAAAACTAAATGTGTGTGTGTGTGTGTGTGTGTGTGTGTGTGTGTATCAAAATATGTATTATAGAATTAGAATGTAGCGTTTCTGTGAATCAGTGTTTTTGGTGTAAAAATGTGGCTATGTAGCAGTAGCTCTACAATTCCATTATTTGGATCTTTCCAGTATATTGAAATACTTTACTATAAAATTACCATTTACCATATGACCATATTTTTCTGACACTTAATTTATAATCAAAGAAGCTGCATCATTCAAACACAGTGAGACTTCTCTTCTCCAATCTCTCTCTTTACTGTGGCCTATATCTCTGTCTCATAATCATGATCCAGCATCATAATTATTTATCTTAATGGTTTTCTTCTGTTTGACTACCAATATACTTTGGATACAGAGACTGTTGATTTTTCTGACAACTTGAAATTTAGAAGATGAAACTACATACATTCTTACTGTTGAAAGAATGTAGCCTATACCTTGTCATAAACTGTTCCATGACATGAAACAGCCTTTCATTGCCTTCACCAAAGAGGTTGGGCATTCACCCCCTTTTATAGTAGAGTGTAATAGAGTGTTTGTTTGTTTGTTGGAAGGAATACATTTTGGCTGCGGATCCGGATCAAGAATCTAACATTGTTAAATTTTCAAAATTTCAGTGATAACACAAATTGAAAAAGATTTATAAGGTGTGATTTATAAGAAGATGTGGCTCCTGGGGTCTGGCTGGTGTTTAGGGAGGCACATGTAAAAAAAAAAAAAAAAAACTGCACTGACCAATAGGGCTGCAGCTCAAACCCAAAGTCCACTAACATCAAAACAAGCTTCAAGGACGATTTGTTCCCTGAGAACAGTCGATTTCCCCGGCTCTCCACAGACACTATAATCGTTTCAAGCTCTTTCCCTAAAATGACCTTTCAGACACCAGCCTGAGCTTTCAGGTCTCCCCTATAGGCTTTTTCAGACTTGATGGCAGGATATAGGGGCCACTGTCAACACGCAATTAACAACCGCGGCCCCACTAACCCCCCCCCACCCCAAAAAATCTAAGGCCTCTTTTCAACAGATGCAGCTTTGTACAAACTGAACGTTCAAAAAAAGAAAGAGAACGACAGATATGCGGGTAGTCCGAGGGGAGAGAAGTGAGGGAGAGCGATGTCGTGCGTGAGATAGAAAGATGAGGAGGGGATATTGAGAGGAAGACGGACCGACAGAGGGCAACAGCAAGAGAGCGAAGATGTTCATTAATTATCCCGGCCATGTCAAACAAGGCCTACCAGAAAAGCCCTTTCACCGAGCCCATATAAACACCGCCCGCCTCCCCTTTCCACTTAAGACGCACTCATTTGACAGCGCCGCTCCCCCTCCTTCCCCCCCGTCTCCCCCCGTCTCCCCTCTAAGTAGTAGTTCATCTTCCTGGTGTTTGACAGTGCTGTCTGTACAACCAAAGAAACATGAAAGGTGAAAGGTTTCTTTTTTCTTTCTCCCGCTCCCTCCGTCTCTCGCTCTCTCTCTCTCTGCATCTCTTAAGTTCGTGGCTCTCTCGCTCCACTTCCACGTACTTTCGGTGCCTGGTCTTATCTCCGTGTTCTTCTTCCTGTCACTGCTGAGATGAGCCGAACCATCCCACATGTGCAGGAATGTCTTAATGAACCCCCAGTTTGGGATCTGGAGGCTGGATGCTGGGAAGCGAAGGCTGCCTCTCTTTGGCTAAACTTCAGTGACTGTGACAAAGATCACTCTCTTGCCGTTTTCCTCATCTTAATAGTTTCTTCAAAGTAGTTATCAACTATTTTAAAGTACAGAAAACTATATTTTACTACATTATTATTGTGCTACGAATATTTGAGGATCAGACACTTTCCCTTACACTTTGAATCAAAGTTGGATGAAGCGGTTCTACTTATTGACACTGGCATCAGAGGGAAAAAAAATGGTTCTTTCTCAGTCTCCGGCTCATAAACACACACTCTTATAGTTCATGTTGTATACATTGGCGAAGTCGAGGGCAGGAAGAGGTCATGCCCAATTACTCCTTTTGCTTGTCAAAAGAAACCTCACTCTGCTGTTTTCCTCCTTCCATTTTTACACCGCACAGTTTCTTTCTTCTCCATTGAGGCACTCTCATAAGGCAACATCCATAATAGTACATTTTCATTTTAGAACTAAAATGAACTCTGTCCACACGAGTGTGTGCGTGTTGGAAATGCAGCTGGTTGCAAACTCACAGCAAATAAAAAGGTGGAGCTGCTGTTGTGTTTTTACGTTTTGCCTTCACAGTTGGTATTCGAGTCATAACTGATAACAACGAATTAGGAAGAAAATGTGATCTTTGTTTTCCAAATCAATATTTTATAAAGGAACAAGTAGGTATATTTATGCTTCAAGTGAGCGTAGAGTGTAGCAGGGGGGATGTAGCAACTTCCAACCGAATTCAAATCAATAAATCAAACGTCCTGTGAGAAACTAAATGGTGCCATAGCTATCCTACCAGGATTGAGACCAACCTGCAAGTAGCCAATCACAGAACAAGGAAGTGATGTCATGTGGCTTGAATGAGGTTTTCTTTAGCAAAAAGAAGCACAATAACTCGTGAGAATGTGGATGAGTGAAGCTTTGGAGCTGCATTCAGCGTTTCTATCCTCCAACACAACAGCATCATCAACAGCTCGTCAAACATTCCTCCATTATGTCACACTGATGAATGATGCAGTAATGAGCCAGTGCCACTCTCTGGTTATACAGCTGTCATCTGCCAGCTGTATGCCGCGACCTGTGTGTGTGTGTGGGTCTGTTCATGGGGGTGAGTGAAGGCCTTCAGTGTTCCCTTCGGAATACAAGGAAATGATGAAATGGTCCTTGAAGGAGGTGTGAGAGAGCAAGGCAAAGAAAAGGGAGAAAGGACACCAGCTGGTCTCTTCATCAAAAGCTCCTTTGCTCCTTCTCACAGCCATCTGTGTCACAAAACATCAACACATCAATTCACACACACACACCAGGCATCCCACTGCATCACTGGGCTGTGCCCTGGTGGTAATTCCGATGCTACTGGTTTAAATTTGGCTCGTAAACTTTGTTCTGACAATCACATTATGCTGATTTATCTCAAAGGTAAAAATGAGAGCCACAGATGCCAGGTGTTGGGCAAAGTAAGGCTTATAGCTCACCTGGTAGAGCTGACGCCCCATCGAGATATATTCCTCACCCGTAGCGGCGCGGGTTCGATTCTGACCCGCCCTGAGCTACATGTCCTCCCCCACTCTCTGTCTTCCCCCTTCACAGCTTGCTCACTGTCCTCTCGCCCCCCTTTTATAACTTGCTCTACAATAAATGCCATAGTGCCCAAAAATGTGATGGAACATTTTAGTTATATCATCTATCTAATAAACACTATTGAAATACAAATGTATCATTGAGAATATCTGACTGGATAAAAAGATTTAATTCAAAGTTCACGCATGTAAAGAAGATGAACAACTTTCCCCTTCATCTCTTCTCAAATAGCTGCTCTGGAAGACAAATGAAGCAAGACAAGAAGCATCTTCTACAAATCCCTTAAAGCAGCTGCTCTTTTCTTCCATCAGACAAATGTGTATATCACAAAGGAATGCCGGACCATGTGCACGAGCGAACAGAGCCACACCGCATGTGCAGCGCCTGGACCAATATCCATGTGTCAGTGTATTCTTCAAAAAACACCCTATACTGCAACAGAACATGCTCAGATACAGGGCCACCACGCAGACAAATACTTTTACAAAAGGAGTCAATAATTTGTATGAGCATTAGACAACACATATACAATCAGTAGATAAGAAGAAGGGAAGTGTGTCTCAGAAACAGGTTGGTTTTATAGGCAGCATTTTTGTTGGCCCAGTCAACAAGACAGATGTGTAGCAGATTTTAATAAGCAGTTTTTTCTTTCTTTCTTTCTTCTCGCCTCTCTGGGCTCATTAAATTTGATTGGCTATGGCACAAAAATAATCCAATACTCTCCAATATCTACACACTAACACATGCACCATCTGTGGCTGTGGCAATTACTGGTATCAAACGATGCATCGATGAACTTTTACCAATCACTTCCAATAGTTTCTTGGAGTCAGTCTTCCACCGTCAGAGAGCTTGTCTAAACAATCTCTACCTAACCACAAATCAGACGATAAATCCACAGCCTTCAACATGTGGCTTTGAATGCAAACTGGCAAAGATGACGCTTTGTGTCTGTTACATCTTAATGGTTTCCTTGTATTGTAAAAATCCAGATTTCTGATCCAAACACAAACAAAACAATAATAAATTAACAAATACTCCACTCGTCACCTGATGCTTATATTAGCAACCCAGCACTCTCATTTGAAAAGCCAAAGATGACTTGTGTATAGTCATAATAATACAACAAAAGTCTGTTTTATCACAGATTACACATAACGTAGAGTAATAAGTAGCATTGGGTTACAATATACACACACCCATACAATCTATTCAAAGTTGGCAGCTATTTTTACCATAAGCTATTCCCATGATATCATCATGTGATTCATTGTTCCATCATGGTGGTGGTATGCAAAATTCATTCCTTTAAACTGATAAACAATAGACACACAGTTCACAGTTGGCCATGGAAAATATAACAACTCAAGTTGAAACGTCCACACGTTGAGCGACTCAAAGCACAGACGTTCACAAGTTAAAGGAGAATCACAGCATAGTGGAGACACTTTGCATTTTTGGGAGATGTAATCCTTTGCTGCTGGAGACAGGGGGAGTGAAGTCTAGTCACATGATGTCATGTTGGTGTGTCTGTGTATACGTGTGTCATGTACAATGTGTCAGAGTGAGACATGGACCACTAGAATCAATGTTTCAGTTCCATGTCTGTCAAGACTTATATAATGTAAACAGTGAACACTTGGCAGGAATTTAATTAAAGTTATTAGGTGAGTTGACAAGATCAACATATGAATGTTTGGGTTATGGCCCAAGAACTTGTTGTTTGAGGACCCAGTCACCCTATCCTTAGACTAACAAATCTCAAAAGTCCAAGTGCTCAGGAAGTAGAACAGGTGATGTACTAACCAGATGGTCGGTGGTTTGATCCCCAGCACCTCGGAATCCTTCTGCATTCCGAAGTGTCCTTGGGTGAGATACTGACAAGTGGGCCGACAGAGTGTGAATGATTAAAAAAAAGGTGCAGCATATTATAGCGCTGTATGAATGTGTGTGTGTGTGTGTGTGTGTGTGTGTGTGTGTGTGTGTGTGTGTGTGTGTGTGTGTGTGTGTGTGTGTGTGTGTGTGTGTGTGTGTGTGAGAATGGGTGAATGTGGCTTCAACCATTAAGCACTTTTAATGGTCCATATATATATTTCCATCCATTTATACGAGTGGATGTTTGAGTGAGATGTAATGATGTTCCCATGTGGCATTCTTGAGCGCGATGTTCACACAGACATATATATGGACAGATGGATGCCTGGAAGTGTGGCGACAGTGACCTTGACCTTTGATCAAAATCGAATCAGTTCTTTGAGTCCAAGTTAACGTTTGTGCCAAATGTGAAAAGAAATTCCCTCCCGGCGTCCCTGAGATAACGTGTTCAAACCGAAAAAAATAATACCTCAGGCTACGACTGTCACCAACGTGGAGGAATAAAAAACAGACAAAGACCGGAGAGATAAGTCAGAGTAAAACAACTTGGAGACACAATCATATTACAAAGCAGCTGACAGACATTATGTGCAGTGTCTATTCAGTGAGTTTGTAAAAGTTAGAAACAAGAAGGGATCTGTTCAAAACGACTCTAAACAAACCCGCTCCTTTTTACTTTCAAATTCTGGCCCATTTCTCACATTTTTTCTGAGAGGTACAATCTAAAAATATCTACAACATCATATCAAATACACAGGGGGTTTTCTTGCTGGCGGGCTGAGAAATGTCCCCACTTAAAACACCCATTTCCTGCATGATTTCCTTAAATAAATACTTCAAGTGACACAATTCTTAATACACAGCAAACCACAGACCAAAAGAACAAGCACAGTTCAGAGAAGGGAGATGAGAAAAACTGGAACTGAAGAGAAGGGTGTTTATTTAATCTTCATCTCTCAACAAAAAGTTACAAATCTCAATATAGCTTCGGTCCCCGAGTCAACAATAACTAAATTTAAACTCTGAGTTGGGAATTTCCACAAAAAAAAAATAAAGTAAAACAAACAAAGTTTAGGCAACACATAGCTGGATTACAGTGAATTTCCCTGATGATTAAGATCAGTTTGTACTAACTGCTGGTTCACAGAAACCAGGTCAAGCTGTTTTCAGGGTAAATCACAGGCTGATAAGAAGCAGGACGACATATTGAAAGTGTAACAACTTGTTTGCTGTTTTTAACCTTGGTAGATTACACAGCAAGTGTTTCTGTGTTTGTCTCCAACTTGACACCATCAATAAAACATAAAGCCTCCTTTAAGAGGAGTAAAGTCGGTTAAACCAAATGACAGGTTCAGCTGCCTTTGATTTTGTACTGGATTTCCAATGACCTGAGGACTTTGAAGGACATTTTACCCTGCCACCATTTCCATTCATCTCTAATAGTGAATAAAGGTAAACATATCCTCCTTGGTGGAGGTAATACAATTAAAAAGCGTAATAATTGAAGCCATTTAACCAGCATGTATTCCCTACAGCTTCAAGATGTATCAACCTACAAAACATTATGTAACTTCGACCACCGCCTACTTCCCGATGATTTCAACTCCCTACAGTCTCATGCAGTGCAGGCATTTAGATGTATTCAAATTTAAAATGTGTCTTTGATAAATTACTGTACATTTTTCATTCAAGTGTTGTCAATACCAGATTCTGCCAACAGGCCCACGAGTATAGCAAGTCTCTGCTAAGATTTGTTGTGGAGCATCACAGGTGCTGAGCCGCACCGGCAAACACAAATGTGTGTTATTGTTACTAAATGGTTTCAACCTCGATGCTCTGGTCTAACTGAAAGAAAAAACACCCACCCATAAAGAGTGTGTATAAAGATACCAGAAACTATGATTTCTCTTTCAGGACACATCGAAACGTCAGAGAGGGGCAATCAAAACACTCTTTGTCAGCTAGAAACCCCCCCCACACACACAAACACACAATCATGGTCACACAGAACTAAGAGCCACTGACAACGACTGCTTGGTCTAAATGATAAATGAACAAAATCTGAATTTGAGACATCTGACAAACAGGCAAATCTGTTTGAGTGTAGGTGAGTGCCTCGCTGTGTATCTGTGGGAGTGGAGATTGTTGCTGTGTGTGCGTGTGTAGTTTTTGTGTGTGTTTTGTGTCGAGGGAGGGTTGATGGTGTTAACATTACAGCTGCCATGTGTTTATTTCCCAGAGTTCTGGTCTGCGGCGTCTCAGTCATCTCCCCGGGCTTAAACACTCACTTTCCATCCATTTACAGTCTGCATGTGTGTCCGTGTGTGTGTACAGTACTGTGTGAATGCATGTATGCTGCGAGGATATTAATGTATCTGAGCGTGTGTGTGTTTACAGTTGAATGCGTCCCACTGTCTCCTCTGTGTGATTAGCTTCCCATTAACTAAGTCACATATCACCCATCACTTGCTCCAGGCCTCCTTTATACTATCTCTATGGACAAACATGCTGTCAGATAGAACCTCTCTCTCCCCCTTCTCTCTCATACACACAAACACACACACACACACCAATCTGGACACCCATTAGGTACCTATCATAGCGTACGATGATTGTCTCTATTGCGAACCCATTTGGTTAAAAGTGGACATCCTGACAGCCACAAATTACCTTAAATTACAGCCTGTGAATTTATTCACTTTTCACTGCCACGTTTAAAGTTGATGACAATGATACGATTTTTCTTAGGTTCACACACAAAAGCTAAAACGTATGACGGTGAGTGTGTGTGTGTGTGTGTGTGTAGACGGGGGGGGGGGGGGGGGGGGGGTGGGAGTGCATGGAAAACCCTAAGCTCTCCTAGTCCCAGGGCACTGCGCCTTCAACCAGCCAGCTTTGGACTGCTCTGTTCTGCCTCACCTGTTATCTGTCCATCACTGCATTGTGTTGTACAGTGTTGTTATTTGCCGGAGCTCTCGGGGCACGCACACACACACACACACACACACACACACACACACACACACACACACACACACACACACACACACACACACACACACACACACACACACACACACACACACACACACACACACACACACACGGAGTGTCAGGACTTTGCTTCACAACAACTTCTTCTGTTTAAGATCAAGTTTTATGTGCAACAATAAAACTACTGACAATAAAACAGTGTGGCTGCGGGATAAGTGAACGTGTCTTCGGCTCATTAATGCTAACTGAACGGTGTTGCATTTCTGTTCAGGTAAATCATTCGGGTAAAATGTTTCGCTGAGACTCACGCTCTCCTGACGCACGGTGTGAAACACTGATCTCTACACCCAAAAATGTGTAGTTCTTGTTGTAATGTTTCGTTCAAGCACGCCATAAAATACATTTCCACGGATTAAAAATGGCTGCAAAAGCGCACAAAAATTCACACACACAATCGCACGCACACACAAGTTCCCCCCCTGCTCCAGCTGTGTCTTAAGAAGTCAGGGCCAAACCGGTAATCTGACTGGGATAGAAGTTACTGGATCTGTATCCATTACAGGATGTAATACCCCTCAGTCCCAAACTCTCCTCACTTCCCTTGACCTTCCACCCTTCAGAGGTCATTTTAAGATTTTTTTTTTCCTGTGTTTTCCTGTGAGCCAAGTCAAGCGTAGCATATCAGGGACTCGTATGTCAGTAAACCCCTATATCCACCACATTAGCCTCTCTGGTCTCCCTGGTCTTGTTAACCCTCACCTGTTTACACACACACACACACACTCCCATATCAGATATGTTTTGTGGCCGTGACTGGTTTATTTCAGGTGTAACACAGAGAATATAAAAGAGGGCTAAGTCTAAAGGTGTGAGTTTACTTCAGGACACCAGCGATTTGTTTTTCATCTGCCGGCAGCAGCATCTTACCTCTCTGGTTCATCTTTACAGCCAGAAGATCCGTGTAGTTCTAATGAGGTGTCAGTTTCCAGAAAGGGAACTCAACACATCCTGTCAGGAAGCTTAGAGACTGACGAGCATGAGGCACGACGAGCAGTTTGGTGGAGTGAGTAAGCACGACTGCCTTCTGCTTTTCTTTACTCTAAAGTGTTTTCTATTCAGAAATGTCTCCACCAGCTCTTCAGGAGGATGAGAGTTTATTCATCGACTTCCTGAGAGAAAAGTTCCCCGATGAACCCTCGTGGTTTGAGTCTGAATGGATTAATGTGAATATGTCTGAGGTGATGCATCCATGTTACTGTGGGTGATGTGAAATGCAAATGACAGAGCGTGCAGCCTGACTTGTCTACATTTGGGCTTCTCCTTTGCACCGTGGGAACAGTTTTGAGGAAAATTGTCCTTAAAGCATAAACTCACTGAAACCTGAAATCCCGCAGCAGGTGTTCGGTGACACACACAGACGAGGATACAGCTCGTATTTTGCCAACAACTGCAATTTTTGTATGAAAAATTTAAACAGATCAAATTAAAATGCAAATGGCGCGGCACATTCCCAGTACTTTTAGAGCACACTGTCAAACAACGGCTGTGCAAGGGGATTCATTTGGGGCTAAAAACCGTGTAGGTGTTTTATTGTTAAAACAAAATTCTGCAGGGAGCAACAGAGTCTCATTAGCGGCCAGTGACAAAAGCAAAGCAACTGGCAGAGCTTTGACTGTGAAAACCGATACAGCCGTGCTTATTTCCACCAAGGACAATGAAATGTAAGCTATCACGCTCACTCCTCACTTCCCAGAACTCACAGTGAAGGCTGCAGCCTGGCGTAGGTGGAAGGTCAGAGAAGATCCGTGCATGCGCGTTTGTGTGTGTGTGTGTGTGTATGTGTGTGTGTTCGTGTGTGATTTAAACAGCGTGCGTAAGTGTGTGCATTCCCTACGCTCTCATTTCACCTTGAAAAATAATGAACGCATCGTCCTTCACTTGTTTGCTGCAGAGACAATGGCCAAGACGTGCTGCAGGGCAAACTGTGAGCATCATGCAGACACAACACTGTAGCCGTCAACAGCTAAAATCCATAAGTCTAGTTCACCTGTGGCTATAGGACCAGATTACACTAACCCCAGCTCCAGACTTTCATTCAATACATCAAGCAACCACGTGTTGTTAAGGAAATTTAGAGAGTGTGTGTGGGGGGGGGGGGGGGGTTAGGAAGAAAACAATGAGTAAAATGCAGATAAAGCAAAGTGAGATACAGATCTTCCAATAAATTAATAAATCTCGCTCTCTGTCTCTACCTGCACCATCTTTTTTTTCCAGAAAACAAATATTTGCCTGTTGAGTCACCGTTGAATCTGATGCCAGGACAATCAATCATCCGCGTGTCAGCCAATGAATGAGGCTGTTGCTGGTCCAATCAATCATCTATGTGTCAACCAATGAATGAAGATGTTGCTAACAGGCCTTGGGGGGATTTCTATTTGAATACAGTTTGAACAGTTTGGAAGTGCTCGCATTGAACACACCTCATTTGACTAGATTGAAGATTTAAAAAAAATTAAATGGCATTTTTCTAATTTATAACCTGGGTATTTTGCTCATCCCAGGCCTGTTACTATGGAGACTGGAAAGGTTGTGGATGTACATTTATCCAGTGAAGTACAAGACAAAGCATTCAAACTTTATCTTGCAGTTTTATTTTTTAACCCATAAAGATTTGGTAATAAAAGTTAAAGTCCGGCTGGCAGGAATGTATTAGGGTGAAGCCTAAGAAATATGTCCTCATATGTTTTCAGGGGGGATTCATCCCAGATCTGGCATATATAACCTACAGCTGGCGCACTAATACTGGTATTAGTATTGCATGTAATCGGACTGAAAGATTACATCCCATCACCTCATCAAAAATATGTAATATAGATTTTATCTATGTCCCAAAAGCACCGGTTGGTTAATGCAGCAATGTAAAGCGTAAAGGGAAGTTAAAACCATAAAAACACAAAGGAAACAAACATTAACTTTCATTACTATATCAACTTAATATTAAGCGAATGAAAGTGTGAACAACTTACTGGGAAAATACCACAAACAAGAAAAAATGTTGGTAAAGATCCAACTTTATGTCCGATTTTAAATATGTCTTCTTCAGTGGCAGCTGTTCTGCAGCTTCTCGGACAGAGCACTCAGTGTTTCCATGAATTTGAAACATTCAGGCAATTCTCATGTTTGCGTCCATGTGTACACATGTGTGCGATGCGAATGCTCCAATGTTCATGGTTTTCAAAATGACTGATAGTCCTTTCAAAGTGTGGCTTCAATGATATAACTCTGTGAGCAAAGAAAGTGAGGCTACATCCACACTAATGTGTTTTGATTTTAAAACAATGGAGAAAAGTATGTCTTTGTTTAAACCAAGATGAGGTGGAACAATTGCTAAATATAGGTCTAAAACACTAGTGATATGTTATTTAACCACTGGTGGATGAGGCTTATGCCATTTCGTTTTCTTCAGGAAAATGGTGATAAGAGTCTGGTGAATAGGGGCAGGATACGTCATGACCCAATCAAGAAGCGATTCCAAAAGTCAAGAAGCGGTTTCAAAAGTCCCAATTTCTGCCTCTGTCCAGATCTAAACACAACCCCACTTTTCAAACTAAAACAGGGCCAACGTATTTACAAAAGTCTGCAGTAATTTGGACACCTAGTGAATAAATAGCACGCGTGATGCATCATAAAACTCAAAGGCTATAATACATTTTAGTTTGTGAATGCAGCCTGAGGCCAAAGGAGGGGGAAGCCCAGCATGGATTCCATAGGAAAGCCAACTCGACTGGTGACAATGACAGGAAAGATGGACGAGAAAGTGGGGGTGACAGGCCGCCAGAGGTCACAGCACGACCGGCCACATAACACACTGAGTATGAGGTATGAGACCTTGCTGGCTTAACTTCAGGGATCCCAGCTGAAACAATCTCCAATGACTTTAAATAGACCAACAATAAAGAGACAGTGGAGAAATATGTGCAAACACCTTCACCCAGAGGAAAAACTTCTAAATGTATCGCGGACAACTACACAGCTTACGCAATATTGACTTTTTTGAACCACTAACTTTGATTATGATCTACTTAACCACTGTAAAGCTTATATGCAGGAGAAACATCAGAACAGAAGCTGAGTGGAACCTTAATGACACACATCACGACACCAAACATAACAGAGCAATAAATCAGACACGTTCTCTCTCTTAACACCTCGCCAATCACACTCCAAACATGGTCACAGAAAAAGAGGCTGATGCTGCTAACGGTAACAGTGTCACTCCATGACAATATATGTCTGTTTTGAAGGCGAGTGCACCGCGACTGAGGATATGCAGCTGTATGCCACAGCAACCACGGCACTTCAAAATGAGTGTGGATTAAAAAAACAGGGTGACAAAATCACTGAAATACTGATTTATCAAACAAATATTCTTCAGATACCTTCAGTAGGAAAGCTTGTTATAGTTTGTTGGCAACTCAACTAATCAATATAAACATGAAAACAATATACAGCAAATAGATAATATTCTAATAATCAATTCCACAGCTGCATCCATAAAACTCTATAAATTGTCAATTGTAAAACAGTAATGAATAGAAATAAATATGTGAAATGAAATGCAAAACACTGCAGTCATGCAACAGAAAACATGCGTGATTCCCTGATGTAAAACAGCCACATACATGTTTATGTTTGGGACCATGTCCACATCAGTTGCTGCGTTTTGGAGCCGATTCCTAAACCTGACCGTCATCACGAGTTGCAAACTACAGACACCGCACAGCAGGGCACAGACGAAAAGCTGCAACTTTAACCTCAAACTGTCCAAGTAAGACAAGAGAGAATAAAAACCCCAGTACCACTTGTAGGAAGGAGAGAGAAGAAGAAAACCCCCAGGGCTATGAGGTTTTAAAGAAATTAAACACTTGAGCAACTTCACAGCACGGCAACATGAAAAGAAAACAGCATCAAGGTGGAGGGCAGCAGCAGCAGCAGAGCGGAGAAAGTTTGCAGGGACTCACCGTGTGCTTGTGCGTGAAGAGAGAACAGTCCGAGCAGCAGCAGAGGACTCCGGCTCCAGAGACAGAGAGAGAGACAGCGCTCCAGCCTTTCTCCCTGCACTGGCATGGTAGAGACTGCCGCTCCGCTCCTCTCTTCTCCTCTCTTCAGTACACTCCACACCACAGGATCCGCCACTCACACACTGCCTCTCCCCCCCGAGAGTGTGTGTGTGTGTGTATGTATGTGCCAGAGAGGGAGGGGGAGAGGGAGAGAGACAGGAGGGGGGGGGGGGGGGAGAGTATGTGTGTGTGTGTGTGGGTGAGTGAGGTGGGGGGGTGGGAGTACTGGGCATGTAAGCTCCTGTATGTGTGTGTGTGCGTGTGTGTGTGTGTCCGACAGCAACGTGAGAAAGTCCACACCACACAAAACACACCAGCAGCAGCAGCAGTTGCAGTTGATTGTCCTCAAACCCTTCTGACAGTAGCAGCCCAGCTGAGGGAGAGAGAGAGAGAGAGAGAGAAAAAAGGGGAGTTTACTTCACTTGCCTAGTAGGGAGGGCTGACCCAATCCTTTACTCTCTCACACACACACACACACACACACACACACACACACACACACACACACACACACACACACACACACACACACACACACACACACACACACACACACACACACACGGGGAGGGAGGACACGGGTGGACAGAAAACAGGGGCAGGGAGCAGACAGGAGCAAGATGGGGTTTAGGAGAAAAGTAGGAGGACGGTGAGGAGGATATTGAAAACACGCAGCAGGATCTGTGGGCTTCTGCGCCTCTTACAGCTTACAGACAACTGTTCCCACTTTTCATGTTCAGTAGCAGAAAGTGGAATAAGTTGTTTACTAAATCAAATGGAGCCGTGGAGCATATGCTGTAGATAATTGGGCGGCAAAACCCAAACTGACTGACCAAAATCAATAAATGATGATTGCATTTGTGGAAAGCTCTAATTGCCAACAGAGTGAACCCTGAGTGCACGTCCTCACCAACAGCCTTAAGTGGCAAACTAATTAAGAGCAAGTGTGCTTAAACGGAGTGGATTCTAATTGTTCATGCTGATTATACACAAGGAGGCTAAATACTTACAGCTCTGCATTTCGCTCACTGTGGCTTTTCCCCCCAAAATATTCCTGCTGTATTCTCACAGGGAAGTTCAGTAGTTCTGACTCGATCATTTGAGTTCTCACATACAGTCCCCCGGATATTTTCATGAAAATGTTACAGTTTGGTGCAAGTCTGACAGCAGCTACAGAAAACTCCAGTCTGCCCTTCTTCTTGGTTATTGCTCCACAAAAATTGTAAAAATGAGAAACCATTCTTGAGAACCTCTGAAAACATGCTCTACACAGAGCGGTGTGCTGTTATCAAATCAGGTAGGAGCTGTTAGGGATTACATCACCCCAGCCTGGAGCTTTTATACTAATAAATAAATGGGCTGAGACGCTCTAATAGACCATTTCCTTTCCAGAGATATATCATCTTACCTGCAGACAAAACTGTACGTGTGTGTAAGGAACACTTTGCTTTTAGCAAAATAGCATTACAAACCTGAGGGAGCACAAAATGAGCCTGTGTTTTTCCCAACACATGATGCTGATTTGAGAAGTTTTGAGGTTAAGTAGACAGGGCAGACAGTTTTTGTTTCCATGTTAATCTGTCTCGTTTGTTGCCGCCTCTGTTCTTTGCACCTCTTTTCTTTCTCACACTCGTTCAAGTTGTTCATTAGTGACAAACAATAGGTGCCCTGGCTCCCTCGCTCCTCGATGAAGGGACAAATCACTTCATAAATAAACAGTCCTGCCCTGGTCCTGCCCTATTCGCCTTCTGTCGACCATCCTCCCCTGATCTCTGAAGCCTCTTTCCCACATGGGCCTAAATACACAGAACTAAACAAACCTGACTTCGCTGTCAGTAGAAATAGGATCATAAACAAGATAAAATATGTAAACATTCACTGCATTACTCTTCATCTTCCTCACATTTTTATATTTTGCAGAAGCCGAGACTTTGGGAAATAATGACACACATTTGCCTCCTGATCTACCAGTGATCATGTTGCTGACAATCAATATCAGCAACAGTAACACCAAGCAATTAATGTATTTTAGCCATTGCCGTTTCTCGTTTGGCAACTAAGCAACAAACTACAAATAGACAATCTGCTTGCTTTACAACTGAGTCATGTGATATGCATTTCCAGGTGTATTAGCACAGATGGAGATAACTTCTGATAAATGGACAACAATTGCTACAGTTTTAAAATATAAATGTGCGAGTGTGTGATGTAGCCTGAGCGTCGTGTTTGGAGGAAACCAGGAGCCACCAATCACCTGCCCAATACCATCCCTAAAATGGCAGCTTGGACAACGCAGGAGCACCTTCAGGACGACTTATGTGAATGTCCTCGAGTGGCCCAGCCACTTGTACCAAATCACACAGAGACCTGCAATATGTATGTCCATCGATGGTCCCCATCCAACCCGATCTTAAGAGATATGCAGAGAACGACAGAAAATCACCAAATGTAGTTGTGCATAGATGGTTGCGTCTTACCCAGAAAGACTCGAGGCTGTAATCACAAAGGTGCTTTAACTAAGTACTGAGTTCATTGGCTAAATAGTTACTGTATGACAATATGATTTCAGTTCCTCCTTTTCATTCAATTTGATCTGCATCAAAATGAAAATGAATTAATGAATCATGATAATAATTGTTTATTTTAGCGATTGTTGACATATTAGCAGGTCAGCCAGGGATATATGTGCACAATTTAACAATTATCTTTAAAAAGGTAAACGTATGCGCTCTCTGCTCTAACCTCAGAAGAACTCTCGTCTAGCTGTGCTGTGGTGAAATTAAGTAGTGATAATTGTTTCCTTGTATGAGAATAAACTAAACAGCTAAATTGTCTGTATGGGAAACCTACTGTATGTTCTGTATGAGCCCTATAATAAAGAACATTTTGATATTTTTCTATGGTTTTATTCCGTTCACCTTTTCACTTTTTTCTCTGACCTCCTCGATCGCACTCGCAAACTTTGCCATCATTCCAACACCCCCTGTTTTTTTTTTTATAACTCTTCCTGCCCTCCCCCTCTCCCCTCCGCTCCTTTTCGCACTCCCCTCCTCCAGTGAACTAGAATGTCATTTCAAGCATGTCTAACCACGGGAAGCCTTTTAAAAACTGTGACAGCATTTGCCCCCAATCCTCACTTGCTGTGAGGCGGTGTGTGTGTGTGAGTGGGTTGCGTGTGTGTGTGAGAGTGTGTGTTTGAGAGAGAGATAGAGTAATGAATGTATGTAGTGATTTGCAGGAAGACAGAATATCATATGCAGATTAGGAGGACGACCCCGTTTAAAACAGTTACTTTAAGGTATTTTAAACTGGTGCCCCACACACACACACACACACACACACACACACACACACACACACACACACACACACACACACACACACACACACACACACACACACACACACACACACACACACACACACACACACACACACACACACACACACACACACACACGCTGGTCTTTCACAGTGTCACCCTCATGCTGGGCTTTTGATGAATGGCTGAGACTGTCACGAGCGAAAGATGAGCAGTGAAACTGAAGGAGAAAGAGGAGGAAAGAAAAGGTTGCTGACAAGAAGAAAAGGAGCGATCACTGACGAATGATGGAAAGATGTGAGATAATTAATGGAAGACTGTGACCTTTTTGTGACAAGAAGCGGTGCCCAGAGAGAGGAGAGAGAGAGTGGATGGGAAGAGGAGGACAGAGCGATGCATACAAGGGATCACAAGGAGATCAAATAAACCCAGAGACAAACAATATGCAAAACATTTCGAGTTTAGGATAAAAATAAAGTTAGTCAGACACTTGAATCTGAGGAAGATGGCACTTTTAGAGAATGTTTTCCTGTTTTTCTTACGCTAGTTGTATTTATCATTTTTGACACGCTGTCATAACACAACAAATTCACACGTCAACAGCTTTCAGTGTCAACACTTGAAAGACACAAGAGCTGCCTTTCAGCAGGAAGCTAAATGTGGTCGATAAGAGTGTAGCAGTGAAATGAAAAATACTTTCCGATCTGTGAAATTAGAATAATAGGATTGGGAAAACGTTGACCAGTGAAAACCATGCATGTGCAAACATTGACATGTTTAAGTGGAAAAATGTTTCTTTTATTTTTGTTTGAGAAAATGTTCACGCCTGTTGAGCAAAAATGAACCCAAATCAATTAAAAATAAGTAAGATTATGTGAAAATGCATTGTAATGAAGCTGAAAATAAGTGTTTTTCTGAGTTACAAACGTGTGGACTGTATAGCCGGCCAAATGGAGAAAGTCTGCAGCAAGTCCGGAGGCTCTCACTCCGCCATTTGTGTTCACACATACAGCCCCTGTGGAGAAACTACAGAGGATCTCCGAATTTCAGTGCTTGTCTGAAAGCTGCTAATTTGTGGCTACAGCAGCTTCAGGCTGTATTCGCCTCTACTAGCAACACGCCCACATTTCTGCCCAAATCATTGGTGGTCAGGTTGCATTGTGGGCAATGTAGGCACCAGGTTTTGACTAGGAGGACAATATCTGTTTTTGCTGCGTTGATCTTTGACTTTTTTTAAACTGTCCGACGTTAGATTATCCATGGGTACGATTAAGAAAAAGCGGATGTTTTTACATACCACAGTTTTCACAGGAAAGTGACACCTAATTGTCGGCTAATGCTAGATCCGAGGCCGTCGCTGCAAAACGAACGTAGCAAAACCCTGTTATTGGTTTTCTTTCTTGCCGTGGTGGCAAAGATTTCATGTTAGCAGCTGCTGTTCCTCCAAAACGTCAACATTTTATATGTCAACCAGCAACCACTGTGATCTTCTTTTGTAAAACCACAAAGCGACTCCTTTCCCCTAAACCTATACCCTTGGCACACTAGTGGCTTCAGATTCTGACATATTTATTTAAATGCACTGTTTCCATCTGTGCCAGGGGATTTAAAAGACCACCTTATTTCCCTGGTTCCCTTTTAGAAGCATTTATCCTTCTTCTGATGTGTGAACCAATTTAAAACGGGAGATTAAGTCCGTTTTAGAGAAACACCTCTGTGGCACAGCAGCACATCTGCTAATCCCCATCCATTCACTTCAACATGCCTTTAAACTAACAAGCAGTTTAACATAATCTGCTTTAAATCTATCCATTCACTACCATTCATCGCCTGGTTTACATAACAATCCCTTCTGCCTGCACGGGAAGAGAGGAAGAACGAGAGAACGTGTGGGTGTATGGGAGTGGGGTTGTAGATGTGGGTGAGAGATACAGGACGAGTTCCTCTTCCTATTACAATTCATTTGTACCATTAACTGCTCTGCTGCGTTGTGACGACAAATACAGCAGAGGAAGCATTCTTTTGTTTAGGTCTACAACAAAGCCACAAATGATCCAATAACCTAGAAATAAATGTAAACAGTAAAAAATAGCTTTGAGGGATCTTGAAGCAGTAGGTGTAAAAGATTTATGGATGGAGGGAAGCAGGGAGTGCATGAAAAACGGTTCCACGAGGAATGTGCGAGGGGTGGAGTGTGGAAGAAAAAGAGCGTGATGGTGAAATATGGAGTCAAAGGGCTGCATGTGTAGAGTGTTAAACCTTTTCAACCCGAGCTGCAGTCGACCTCAGCCTCGAGGCCCACCGACGCTTTCAGCTGCACTCCCATCACAAACACACAACTCAACCGCCGAGCCAAGTAACCGAAGAGCGAAAACAAGGGATGACACAGAGCGGGGAGAGGAACGATGATGAATCGGTGACAGAGAAGACGTCTGTCAGGTTCACCTCTGACCCCAACACCGATTTGTTCTTTATTGACCTCTCACCTTTGGAGAACATCCCTCGCCACCACTGCTTGCAAATCATTTCTCACAAACATTGAGGTGGGATGATTTAAAAGTGAAAACAGGCATCAAAATATGAATTATAAAACACTCGAGTGAAAGAAAAAACATGGTTATATATAGAAAATTCTCTTTCTCGAGTCTGTAAAGAACCGTATTCCTGCCTAGCTTATAAATTTGTGTCAAATTAAATTTGAGTCAGTAAAAAAGTTAATTTAAATTTCTTGCATTACAAAATTGACTCACAGTTTTATATCTGTGATATGATGCATCACACACTCAGACTAAAATACAGAAATATATGAAACATGTTGTGGTTGCTAACCCTACCACCATTCACACACCCACATCACTGTATTTTTAAATCCCGAATGGCACTCACCTCCGCAGAGGCCCAACAGGAGCTGCACCAAATTGCACACACTCCTAAATATCAGTCCCTTAAACATGTCTGATTTTAAAAAAGAAGGATCCATGATTTATTTATTTTTTAAAAAGAGCTCCATCTCACAATGTTAAGAAAAAGTGACAATTTCTTCCCTGACATCCCTCCACCAAAGGCTGTGGTAATCCATGGAGTAGTTTTTGCATAATCCTGCCAACTAACAGACAGACAAGATGGAAACATAATCCCCTTGGCTCCCTGTAGTTTCTCTCATACACTGCTAATGTATGTATACACTTTCAAAGGCCTCGGCCGACAAATTAACATAAACACAGAGGTTAAAGAAAACAAATGTCTTTTCTTTTCCTTTGTCCTTTTGTCCTTCTCTATTGCAACATATATACACACACATACAGTGGGGTCTAAAAGCTTTAGTTTGCCAATGAAACATGATCACACACACACACACACACACACACACACACATAGGTGTCGAGCCATTTAAACTTAATGAAGGCCTAATGATAGACTGCGAATGAATTTTACAGCTTGTTATTGTCATTGTGAAACCACTCACTGTATCACTTTACGACCACCATAAAATCACTGACAGGGGTGGGCGTGGTTTGGGAAAGGTACAACAAAAGTGGGAATAATCAGAAATCCACCTCTGTGATCATGATGTCATAAATATTGCACTTACTGGTAATTGCTTTACTGTATAACCAAATGGAATGGCTGTTTTCCCTCGAGCCATCTGGCGAATACAAATGTTTTCTATAGTTCTATGGCACTGATATCGTGTTACTTTGCTCGCAGGCACACAGAGGGTAAAGTACAACCACAAATTAAAGGCTCAGATTGACTATTTAAGTATTTGTAGTGTCATAAATAAGTTATGAGGTTGCATATATCACATCAAATGCAGACGGTTTAAGGGATTTGTTGCTGAATGCTGGGAAATACCTTTTACATATTTCTGAAAAGAGTACACACACACACACGCGCACACACAGTGTTTTAGTCAAGGAGAAGCCAAATCAATTTGGCCCCCTGTGAAGAACAGAGGTTAAGGTTGTTAAAGAGGGAAACGTTTGGCCAAAAGGGTGGAATGTTAAAAATGTCCCTTCAAGGAAACACGAACAGAACACAGAAGAGTAGTGTGGCTGCTACTTCCTGCGTGGGAGCAGAAGAAAAAAAAGGAGCGAGATGTCACCTGCTTCGTGAGATCTTTTGCCTGCCTACTTTGCTGAGGCATGTATCTGCAACAGCTCACCAAATATCTGAGGATCACGATCTGCAGCCACCCACCAACATTTGTTTTTGTCCTCCCCACGACGACTGACCCCCGCCTGTCTTTCCATCTGTCACACAGAATATCTGCGGCAGCTCTGACTGGAGTTTACTGTTAGTTTGGAGGTGTTTATGAGGCTGTGTGTCGTGCAGAATATCTCAATGCAACACTGCTGATTGGATACGGGACATAATGTAAGTGAACGGTGCATCTCAGCATTTTATTCAGTTTAATGACATTAGCGTCCTTACAGGTGGCCATAGATGCTTTATTTTATCACTTGATTTACTCAAGATATGAATGTGTGATAACTGAAAACTTTAAAAAAAACAACAACAAAAGAACATATAGTTAAAACCACATGGATCGAATTTTTTTTCTTCGAATTTTGGGTTCAAATAGAATAAAGTGTGAATTTATGAGCATCTGTTGGAGGAAACAACAACCTGCACACCTTCAACACATCAGCAAATGACTTAAACTTGGTGTAAAGTGCAGTGGTGTAAGTGTTCCCTCCTACTATGGACAGGACTAAATCTTATAGTCATGTGCAGTCTGTTTGTCTGGTCTGAACAGGGCAGAAGAAGCAGTTGCATTGAGGAAAGAGCTGAGATTGACTTTAGGGCAATCATATTGTTTTTTCTGGACAATTCCTCTTTCACCTTGGTAACATGGTGTTATAAAGGTCTCAATAACAACATTCCTACTGTCAACTTAAATATCTATACTGAAAATTCAGGGTTTGAGATATGGATCAAACTACCAAAAAAACAAAGAGGAGTAAACAGGGAAGATTTGTGAACAGAAAGGCATCAAACAGTTCAACAGGAGTTCAGCTGCGGAAGAGGCACATGCCTGTCATGAGGTGAAATTATTGCAAGAGACCTGCATTGTTTTTGTTGATCTGTCACTGCCTCAGTTCGGAGCTAAAGCCTCTCTGAGGTGCTCAGCCAGCAGCTACACTACAAACAAGAGGATAAGAGTGTTTATAGATGTAACAAATAATCTAAATCTCTTAAGCGGTTGATGTTGATGAGGATCTTTCTGCGATGCCACAGGGCACTGATGCACAAGCGTTCTGATGTTTCCAATTCACCATGTCAATCTAATTTGGTTTTGACAATGAGGGGAGGACCACCGAAAGTGGGAGCTTACGCTAATAAAAGAGCTACACATGTTTCCATGGCCAATGACAACTGTTCCTATACAGCCAAGAATAGCGTGGCCCAATAAAACCTTTCATACCATTGCTGCTCCTATTCACTGTCGCTTTCTCCTGCTCTCTCTCTCTCTCTGTGTCTTATACACACACAGACGCACGCTCACACACACACTCACGTTCACACACACGCACACACCAAAGCAATATTTATTTCAATTCCTACACTTGCCTCCTGACAGTCGTGTGCGTTAAGGATAAGTATAAGCATCACTTGAAATTTTTACGGCTCTGAAAATAAAAATCTAAATTCTGAATGATCAACATGTTTTGTGATGAACTAACTAGAAGATATTGAAAACATGAAGAACAATTATTAGAAAATAAATTGAAATATCTTAAAAATAGATACTGAGTGCTTATCTAGATTATTTCAGCTTTGAGAAGAGAAGAGAAGAGAAGAGAAGAGAAGAGAACTGTTACGGTGGCTGTTAAGGGCCAAACAGTGCGAGGTGACACCTGGGGCAGGAGGCTGACCTACAAACCGCCTGTGACCCCCACACCTGCGTGAACACACGAACACACACCGGCCCAGACGCACAAACACACACCGGCCCAGACGCACAAACACGCTCTCACACACACCAGCTTATTCACACACCATTGCCCACGACACCAGCTCCTCTCGACCTGCCAAAAGGCCACCATTTGACCAGGCGATAATACCATCTGTTAGGCAAAACACTGGTGCTTTGTTATTGTTCTGTTTCATAGACTTTACCAAACAATCACATACGTACTGCCAGCTAGTGAACAGAGCGCCGTACTGAACACTTCAAACGAGGGCTATGTGAGAGGTTAGAGGTGAGGGCCCGAACCACGGCAGAGAATAAGTCTGTGATTTAATTAAATCAGGCACTGTGGAGAAAAGGTGGGGGCAGAGGAGAGAAGAGCAGGCAGGAGAGAGCAACAGTAGATTCACCTTAGAATAATGAATCTTAATAAATAGAACTAAATTCAGTTGGAACCTGTTCATTTCAAACAGTCATTCAATTGTCTTCTTAATTGTCTTCTTCTTACTTAGTTAAATCTAAAAAGTGCATAACAAATTCCAATTTATTGAATTTAAAAATAATTTCTGTTGGCACTGATCTCATAGCGTGAAGCACACCAGTGACCACTAGCGAGCACTTTGACGATAGGAGAAGAAATAAATATTAGTAAATACTGTAATCTGATTATTTTTAGTCATTTGAAATCCAGTAATTCAGTTACAAATACAAATCCCTGTAATGTTGTGATATTTTGACGTTGGGGGGGCTCAGCCTGTTCACCGTTTTACCAGGAATTTTACCAGGAGTTTTACCAGGAGTTTTACCAGGTCTGAAAGTCTTGACCAAGCTTCATGTCTTTGTTACATTGTTTATATTTGATCCAGTTTCAGTTTCACATTGTATTTTAGCAAGCGTAATGAATAAGTTCGTATATTATACGTACGTCCTGTTGTCATCCCCTATGTGGGCTACATCTACCTATACTTGACATCGATTGGTTGTTAAGTCCGACGTGCGTCTGA
Organism: Hippoglossus hippoglossus; assembly: GCF_009819705.1. Classification (NCBI taxonomy): domain Eukaryota; kingdom Metazoa; phylum Chordata; class Actinopteri; order Pleuronectiformes; family Pleuronectidae; genus Hippoglossus; species Hippoglossus hippoglossus. The sequence goes on along the minus strand of NC_047159.1, from coordinate 11,954,988 downwards.
TGTCGGCGTGTTGTCAATTTGGCTAGTGTGTTAGCTAGCTTTTTTGAATGGACCACAGAAAAAACCTTGTCTTTCTGTTTGAATGGAGAAAATGAATGAACTGGTTCACTTCGTTGCCACTGTAATTCCATTATGGCATTACGAACAGCAAAATGAACGTGCTGGTCATTCAAACATTGCATCGTCTGAGGCAAAGGCTGCGAGCAATTCTTTGAGCTGCTTCTTTTTCTAGCAACTTCCTGAGACTGGAGCAAAATACCAAACTATCAAAACAAATTTTTCACGCTGCAAACAATCGGAACCATGGCTTTTGTTTTGATGCGGACCAAGACGACCTCTTTCGGTCAGACTAAGTTTTGGTTCCATTAGCGTGGACCAAGGTCCGAGGCACCTTTCACACATAGTGAGCTATTTTGGTTCGGATTAAACTGAAAAATCTGAAGGTCTGGACCAAACAAGGCAGGTGTGAAAGTGCCCTGCAAGATAGATGCTAGCTTAGAGTTTAGGGGCTTGGGGTGTGGCTTGGCAGTTAGCATATTGAGAACTAGATGGTCAGCATGTTTCTCAATGTGAATTTTTAGAGCGTTTGAAGTTGTTTAAAAGGTATTTTGATGCATCTGGGCTCCATAATGAAAGTAAAGTAACAAATCATTGAAACATTGCTGCAGAGTGATTAGAATTGATCAAAAACTTTTTTGTGTAAGTAATCACGAGTAATTTTGACACTACATTTCAGATTTCAGCAGTCACCCAGGGACACGCTGTCCTCCGGAATCGTTTGGTGCATCTTTGCTGACCTCTCGCAGAATGTACAGCTTAAGTTTCTGATGTTAACAAAGTCAGACAGGAAGGAGGGACAACGGGCACACAGAGGGAGGACAGTGTTGGGCAGGAGCTGAATTGGATGGGGGAGGTGATGGGAGCAAAGCAGGGTGTCGGACTGGTGGCGGGGGGGGGGCATGAGGGTCTACTAGGGGTGAGTGGCGCAGTGGGATAAGAGCGTGGGGAGTTCATGCCCCCGCCAGGCCCTTTTCGCACTGCATAAACAAAGAGATTACAGTGAGAAGGGGCTCCGCGCCTCTAACAAGCAGGGGCACCGCACACACTCATTTGTACACGGACACGCACCCACACACAGTCTCATGCAATACAGGAATCATACACACACATGCACGCACGCACACAAGAGCTTATAGAAATATAAATACACACAAAACAAGCCCAGTGAAAACAAACGTGCATTCACAAACACAACATGAACACAATAAACTGACACACACAACTAACAAGAAGCATCACAACATAGTGGCGCCACCTGTCTCCTCTTCACCAATTAATGAGCTCCCAGCTCCCGGGATGCTCCAACGAGGTGGCAATTAGCAGGGAGAAGAAAGGGGGAGTCTGAAACGAGGGAGAAAAAACGATGACAAGAGGGGGGTGAAGGGGCTGGGAGATAGGGAAAAAAATGGAGAGAGGAAGAAAGGGAATAAAGAGAGAGAAATACAAAAGAGGACCCGTGATTTTGAATCTGGGAGGAGAAACTGAGAAGGTCAAAAACGGAACTGGGTGGAGCAGAGAGAAAAGTCTGAATTTACGTTTTTATCACTTCTTTTGTTTCGTTATCTCATGTTTGGTTTACGCATTACTCCTATTTACAAAAAGGGGTTTGATTCCATGAAAAGAGAAAAATGATCAGAAGCATAAGACATTTAATCCACACAATTGTATTTATATCGATATTTAATTAAGCTATAGGATCGAGGCTCATATTTTCATCTTTAAATTCTTCGCCGTGCTAATTTCATTAAATGTCAAAAGATTTTTACACTTTAAATAAAAACATCCATCATAAACCATTTTCTTGACAGCATTTTGTTAGTTATTATTTATTATTTAAGGTTGTTAAATCAGTCAATATGAAGACAGCAACTCTAAAAGCTTCTCAAGAGTGAAAGAAAATGTGAAATCCTTGACAGAATGAAGGAAATTCAGTATGTTGAAAATTGTATGGGGGAAAAAAAAGTTTGTGTGTGAGATTCCAGTCAAGACAGTGTTTCTGTCTCCTGTTTGTTTATATTTCCACATCTCACAATCCCTCCCTACACTGTCTCTTTCCTTCTGTCAATCTTTGTTTCCTGTGTCTGTTTCTTAAATACAAGCAGACACACAAGCACACACACACAAGCACACACACACACGCACACACACACACACATACATTCTTTTGTTTGCCACCTGATAACAGGCAGTCATTCATACTGCCTCCCGACCCCCATGACCCCTGAACCCTGAGACCTAAATACGGAACAAGAACATAAAGACTGGTCATGCATTTGCTGATAGTAATTGCTCACGCAGGCGCAGAGTCAAAGGCTACAGACGGTCAAACTTTATTTTTAACTTTAAAAGAAAAACAACAAAAAAGTAAGAGCCCACTTGCCGACCCTACAAAAATAGAGGCATCTTCAATATGGTGAATTAATGAATGATACAAATAAACATCAGGATATATCTGAAACTGCAATGTAAAAATCTCACATTGTAAATTAATTAAGCTTTTAATTCAATAACTCTTCACAGCTAACATAATTGAATTTGACATAACTTCATCAGTCTATTTAGGTTTAGGTTAAAGAATGAATGAGCTCCGCCTGAAGCTGGTATAGGTTTGTTTATCAATTTGAGATTTTATGCTCAATAACAGGCTCCATTCAAAAAACTACTGATAGTAACAAATACCACTTTTATTTTATGTTTGGAAGATTTGCCTTTTATACTTTTTAGTATAAATATGGGAAGAAGTATTTGACCTCAACTGCACAAGTTAAAAAGTTATCTTTTTTTCTCGCAGTATTTTTTTATCTTTAAATACTATCTTTAAAATGTATCTTTAAAAATGTTTATAAGCCCAGTCCAAAGAATTCACTACACACTATGAGATGTATTAAACTTTAAAGTAACTTTCCATGGCAATAAGGGATACTGACGACACAGGTGCTCACTCAGAAGCACAAACACACCGAAGCATGAGGCATTAGGGGACATGAAAGAAAAGAAGAGGGATACACACACTGTCACAGGTCACTTCTGGGGACATTACATAGAATTGCATTGATTTCTTAGAGACCTAATGTACTCTTCACTGACCGAAACAAAACAATTAGCTTTTACACCATTGGCACAGCATTTATTCCCAATAGGAAAAGCTGTTGCAAATTAAAGTCTTTAGTCTGAATCTGTCTTCAAAAGAAGCCTTACAGATACACACACAGACCCACAGACAGACCCACACACACACACACAGGGCAGGTGTGGGGTCAGTGTTAGGGTCAGCAGCCTCGGTCCAGCTCCCAAATATAGAGCGTCCACTATTCGGGGATCCTTGAGTTCAGTGCAGGTTCTCATATGACCACCATGGACCCTTTATGTTCTGACAGAAACAGACATACCGAACACACAAAACACGCATTCATTTAGACTCACACTCACAACGCTCCAACACAAGTATTCACACTCATTCACCACATATATACATGTGTGCATGTGGCCAAATACTAGCGCACATTTCACACACACACACGCACGCACACACACAGTTACCCTAACAACATCATTAAGATCCTTATCTTCCTGCTATCTGAAAACATGAAAGCTCATTTCCTCTCTCACCCACCACACAACCCTTCACATATACAGACTTTTTTTCTTCTTCGTGTTTCTCTTCTTCTCTTTCTCCTTCTTTCATGAGTGCAACCATCTCCCTCTCCATCTATCGGAAGACACTATTCACAGAGTCCATTCAGTGTGTAACAGAGGATCTCTTCTAAAGCTGAAACATAAGAATGATACTCTGACCCCGCGGGGTGACCTCTGCACTGCAAGCTAACGGCTCTGACACGTAGAAGCATGCCTATATGCTGGTGTGTGTGTGTGTGTGTGTGTGTGTTTGCACATTTGTTCTGAGTCAAAACTGCAAACTGGCTGTGTGGTCATTGTGAGTAGATATCTCAACACCGCCTGTGCAAATGTGTGTGTGTATGTGTGTGTGTGTATATATACACACACTATGGAGAGAGAGAGAGATTTCACTACTTTACCTGAAAATGGAGAGCACTTATCAAATTGATGCCCCAAGTCTTAACTAATTAGTTTTTAACTTTGTAGATACGATCAAAAAATAAAATTAAAAATTATAAAGTTTTCTTCAATTGATTTATTCTAAATGCGTGACCAGGTTCCCTGTGGACTCATGGCAGCAGCAGTTTTAAGCCGTCATGTGTATCCACTACTAATAATACTAATATTGGTATATTCAAAGAGTTCATAATTGGATTGAGTCAAACTTAGGTTTGCGATGGATCCAACTGAGAAAACAAAAGACTGCAGTAAAGCATCTGACATCAATTGCACATCTGTTTAACAAATGGCAGAGAGACGGCTTTTTAAGTCATGTGCTTGAGTAACACAGTCTGAGATTTGCCGCTGTAGATTCACACAGCATGCGATAAAGGGGGCCATTGTTAAAATGGGAATCACTTTGTGAACTTGTGTTTCAGTCTTCACTTCATCATTTTTTTTTTAAAACAGCAAAAAATATGATTCATACAAACACATCAAGGTTCATGTTCATGTGCTGTCGGCAGAGATATTGTGGGTTATCACGGTAAAACAAGAAATGATCACTCTCTGTCAGTGAATGTGTGTATAGATGCAGGTGAATGAACACGTACGCACACGACCAGCTGTGTTGAGAAAAACTTAATTCAATTTCCACCTGACTGGAAGCACAAGCCTGTGCAAAAACATTGCAACACAAAATCGAATCAAATTGCGTGTGTATGTGTGCATGTGTGCGCGTGTGCGTGTGTGTGAATGTGTGCATGCATCAGTTTGAGTGTCGGACAGCACTGTTCTTCAGTTCTTCCGAGAATTTTCAGGACATTCCTCTACATTCCTCTATTAAATCACATCCTCTCATTGACTCCACATGATGTTAATACTGCATATGCTCGCAGTGAACACGTACCACCTCTCTCTTTGCACCACTGCGACACAACACTTTGCTGGGCTTCTTTTTACTGCATCGTTTTACTACAACGTGTTAATGGTTCTGTCTGTGCACATGTCATCATCATATTTCGTGATCTGAGGGCTCTACATGAAGCTGCAGCCTCAACAAAGCTCTTGTCGAAAACATTTACTCAGCAACTTATGCAGTAAAAATGAAATAGGAGGGTGTGTGTGTGTGTGTCAGAGTCAAAATTGCTGAGCTGATCATTGTGAGTCACCACACGTCTGTGCAATAATTATTAGTATTATGAGTATTTAACATTAACACATTTTGTAAATAGAATTATGAATCATCTTGAATGAACAAATCTTGTCATGGATAACTGTTATATTTGCTTTAGCTTCCAGTGTGTTTGGATTTATGAGGATCAATCAGCAAATATTGTATATTAAACATTGAAAATTATGTTTTCTTTAGTGTATAATCACCTGAAGTCCCCATTTTCTGTAACCTTCATCCACATGAGGAGTTTTCTTCCACCAAGTCCGCCATGCTGCATCGCCTTGTTTATACAGTATAACCCAGATGGCACGCACAAAGGGTCTTTCTCGTTTACATTACCAGAAGGTCATCTTGGTTTCCAACACATGCCTGGAGCACCAGGGCGAGACTGGTTGGTGGCGATATGCAACCTCACCACTAGATGCCAATAAATCCTACACACTGGACCTTTAAATGTGGCTGGAGGTGATCGAGGTCAAGGGTAGGCGAGGGGAACATGCCGTTAAATTTGTTAAAGGTATCAACAACAGCACAAGTCATTTACTGTAACTCAATCTAGTGATTACTCCCTGAAGAGCACAAAAGGACCCTTGATACGTATCTGTGTGTGTGTGTGTGTGTGTGTGTGTGTGTGTGTGTGTGTGTGTGTGTGTACACAGAGGATAAATTAATGCATCTGTACTGATTTGTACTAATGAAGTGTGCCCTTCAGTTACAGAATGTTAAAGTTAAGAATGTTGCTACTGAACCACTAAATTACAGCATTTTAAGGGCTGACCACAGCATTTAATCCACTAAAGTACCACAAAACAATCATATTCTCATGTCTCTAAACCAACTCTTTTACTAACATTCTAGTTGCTCCGAGTAGTGGTTCACCAGTGAGAGGCTTTAAATGTGCGGCAAAGAGTGTATTAATAGATTTTGGGTCAAGTTGCCTGATTTTTAATGGTGATTGGTGTGTGAATGGTGTTACATGAATGGACACTAGCACGGACATTCCCCTGCACAGTGCTTGTCGACAAACTTAGTGCGCATTGTTTTACGACTACTTAAAGTAGAATAAAACTCAACCTGTTCTATTTATATGCATTTGAAAGGGAAGGATATATGCTACGGCGACATGGACAGGAAACTTGGGGTGTGGTTTTTTTAGAAAATGTATATTTTTAAAGTTTTGTTTTACCCCTTTTATCCATTCTTTCATTTAGCAGTCCATGTGTGTGTGTGTGTGTGTGTTTTACTGCTAGTTGTTAAAACCTTATTGGATATTCTAGAAGATCGGCCTGTGACATTTAATAACAAACTGCCGTCTCCTCATCTACGCTACCTGCAGCTACCTGGTCCAGGTCAGAGAACAGATGAGGCTCTGAACCCATAAAGTGCAGCTTATACACAAATACACATACGAATGTATATTAGGCAGGACACACACACACACACACACACACACACACACACACACACACACACACACACACACACACACACACACACACACACACACACACACACACACACACACACACACACACAGAGAGCTCCCCCCGCCCCATGCATACAAAACACGACCCCCGCCGCCCCCTCCCCATTGGCTTAAAAAAATTACTGCCACCTGAAGCGGAACCACGTCCATCACGCAGAGGCCCCCTAAAGCCCCACAGGTGTCCTTTAACATGTCCAAAGGTCCCCTCCTCCCCCCTGGCTCTCCATGTGGCCATTCATCTGGCTGCAGTGGAGGACATCAAAACAAAACACATCCCCGGGGGGAGAGCTCACAGCTAACCATGCACATAAATTACTCCGCAGTGAAGACACAGCTTGGTGCTCCCAAGCTCTGACAAGACAATCTCACTATTAAAATGTTGCGCTCACATTATGGGTTTTAAGTTGGTCTGTCAGGAGAGAACAATACAGCTCCTCACAAAACACAGATTCTATTCGTACTGCTGAACCCTTAATGTCATCAAATGTTTTTTTTGACCATAAAGTGCACGAACCCAGCTCTGTTACTGTAACTCACATGCTCCATTGTTCTGCTTCTCATCACCCCTTGTGAGTTTTTTAAACAAGTTGATCTGCAGCCTGGAACTAAAGAACAAATCACTTCATCCTCACCAGACTTTTTGTGCGACTGTGAAGACGCACACAATGAGTTATAAGACAGGTGGAGAAGCCTCCAAGCCACAAAGAGCGACGATGTGTTTCTCAGCAGCCTCAGCTGGCTGTGGTTTAAAGGAGCGCTGCTTAAGAAAACAGCATTTGTTTAAAATGGAGAGAAACGGAGCGATCGCCAATCGACGCTAAATGGCATTGGAGTGAAAAGCCTAGGAGAGCGGGCCAAATTCAAGTCACTCCACATCAACAGGCAGTGGGCTGACGACATAATATGCATGGCAACAAATAAATAGCCCACAATTAATCTTTCGCTACAGTGAAAGCACAGCGAGTACTTCTCATCGTGCAAGGGTGGTGCGGATATTGTGCAAAAGCTCAAGGAGGGAATGCAGGTATGGACACAGACAGACTGAGAGGTAGACAGACAGACAGACAGACAGACAGACAGACAGACAGACAGACAGACAGACAGACAGACAGCCATAGCCACGGACAACGAGACAGTGAGACTTTTAGAATAAACACCGGAGCTCTCAGTGTCGCCCAGGAAGAAATTCTTTTCTTTGATGTCAAGCCATGTGACCTTGCAGCAGTCTGAGGAATTGAAGCACCGTCCAAACAAACGTCAACAACACTAACACCATCAAGGTCAATGTGTGTGTGTGTGTGTGTGTGTGTGTGTGTGTGTGTGAGAGTGAGTGAGTGAGTGAGTGAGTGAGTGAGTGAGTGAGTGAGTGAGTGAGTGAGTGAGTGTGTGTGTGTGTGTGTGTGTGTGTGTGTGTGTGTGTGTTTGTGTGTGTGTTTGTGTGTGTGTGTGTTTGTCTGACTGTTGGCATGTGCACACGTATGTGCGTATGTGCATGTAGAAGATGGGGAGCAATGTGCACCCAAAACTTGTGAGCCTGATTTTTTTGTTACACATTTTCAGGACTATTACTATTTGCAAATGCAAAACTGGTTCTTAAACAGTGACCACTATGTTGCTGCACTGACAGTTTAATGACGGTATATTTTGAGATCAATTTAAAAATCTTAAAAATCAGCTGCTGTTAATATTGAGGTTGTCAATTTGTCTCTAAACATTTCAACAACGTTATTAGAGCAACGTTAAATTGGTGCCATTTAAGATATAAGATCTTTACAAACAAAAACAAAAATAGATTCCCCTTAAACTACTTTACAGGTAGATTGACAGAATATGACAAACGGTCAAGTTGACTGGCACTATAGAGCACATACCTCCGCCCATGCCCAACAGTCTCCTTATGAAACCACATTAAAATTCATTAGATCTGGATTTTTATTTGGATCTACACAAAATTGCATACACATCCAAATATCAGTCCCCTAAACACACACAACATCTGATGACATGATTTATTGTCTGAGAAATCAATGAATATGTTGACAAAAAAAGAGATACAAATCCTGGATCTACCACCTGAACAAACAAACAGACATAACAACCCAAAAATGAACAGGGTAATTAATTGTATCATAACTTTAACCCATAACCATCTGCAAAAATCGGACTAAAATGTATTTTTCCTCAACCAAACAAAGATAAAAAAAATGGAATAAAAAGCTATTCAATGATCTCTCCCACAGATCTCTCCTGCACCGACATCTTGTGGCAGCGGAGGCAGTTTGCCAGTGGTTGTTTTCATGTCAGGCTTTATATAAGACGATCACAAGTTGTTTACAGTGCCGAGGATGGATTGCTATCTTACACAAGCAAGTTCCAAAGAGCAACTCAAAACCTCATTAATGTTCCTGTGAAAACGCCACTTCACATTGTTTACCCCCTCACTTTCATCAAGGCAGTACACACACGCCAGGGCTCTTTTTCAGATTTGGCTCAACACAGCTGAGCGACCGCAGAGACAACACCGCTACACTTTGAATACGCTCCTCTCGCCGCTGGTAAACAGTGGTGTCCCGTTGCAGCAGTTTATTTAGGAGCATGTTCTAGCCCAAACAGGACTTATGACAAAGCCAACTGCTCCCTCTTTTAGACCACTAAGTACTTTCTACTGCTGAATGCTAGTAGGCTGCTGAGGCACGAGGACAGCTGTTTGTGTGGATGGGACAGAGAGAAGAGGAGAAGAAGAGGAGACACGATGCGAGAAAGAGCAGGAAGAGGAAGAACATGGGAAGCAGCGAGAACAACTGCGCTCACAGAAAAACCATCGCCATGGCGGCTCACACACATACTGACGAGTGAGCAGCACTTGAGATCTGTCGGATAAAACCTTGGCTTGAGCTACTGAGTGAAACATCATAATGTATTTGCAGCTTGAAACTCAGAACGAGCTCGACATCGACACATTTTCACTGGCTTTAATAATACTATGAATTATAGAAGAGAAAAGCAAACTGCTACTGGACAAGCATGACTTGAAAATGTATGTATAGGAGTGTGTGTATTGATGTTCATGTGACAGGTGGAAGAAAACTGTAAGTATGGTGCCCCCTTGGGGACAAACAACCAGCACCCCCAGACATTACTTTGGATCCACTATCCTTTTTTTCAATAGGAATATCATAAACTGCCATGTCATATACTTTTATTTTCTAATCATCTTGCACAGGAAACCTTTAGGCCTCAGTGGGTAATGTTACTTGAAGCTAAGTAGCCTCAAAAACGCTAATCTGCTTCAACCACTGGAAACGTCTGTCATGACAAAGCCGAAGCCTGCAATGGAAACCCACCTATTACATGACGTCTCTTATGAGAAATAATAGCAACAAGAGCATTTAACCACTGAAGAGAATATTCATTAACAATCTGGTCGGTATCTACAACAAATGCACAACAGAAGTCCCCGGAGTGAGACGTAATGGAAAAGCACTAGGAAGCTTCTTTTTTTATTCAAGAGTTCATGACCTCGTCAATACTTCCCTCTCCACTCGGCGGTGTGTACCTCAGGGTAGAGCCTCATCATGTTGAAAGATGCTGTTGCCACCACACCTGTGTGTGCACATGGGTTCACATGTGCATTTCCTTCTGTGTGTGTGTGTGTGTGTGTGTGTGTGTGTGTGTGTGTGTGTGTGTGTGTGTGTGTGTGTGTGTGTGTGTGTGTGTGTGTGTGTGTGTGTGTTTGTCGGGGTGTATGCGTGTACTTGAAAACACCCTCTCATGTTACAGCAGTAATGGCCCTGCTGAAACATTCGTCTCCCACTCAAAAGTTCCAGGCTGCTGTTTAACACACACACCACACACTGGTGACTCTACTGAGGGTGGGTCGCCCCCATTAAGAGCAGTTCGTATACAAACTAAAACAAGTTTAATGGAAATGATTAGATCACTAGATAATTCTGTGCTACATTGTACAGAATTTGAGGATTTACTAGGTAGTATGGAGCTCCCTCAGAAAATGAGAAATAGATGATTGATGATTATAACTATTATGGGGGGATAAAATAACTAGTTTTTGGATTTAAAACTGAAAGTAAAAATAGAGGAAATTAAATAGCTGCGGCCAAAACGAACAGCAGAGGCCTAAACAGTCATGTTGAACAACAAGTTATAATATAGAAACAAAAGGAAATGTGACCCATTCTTAGTGGATATCTAAATCCCTACAGGGAATGATTCAAATATTTCCAACTATTTTATATACACACCCACACTAATTAAATAATTCCCAAAATGTCATTATCAAACTCACATAAGAAATAAATGTATTATAGATAACAATAAATAAAAAGAAAACACAAATACTTAGAACCTGAACTCAGAAAATAAACTTTTTCATGTTTAATGTAAACATATAGTCACAGCATTTCTGCATTATACTGTAAAATAAAAGTTTTCCATGTTGGTGCATGTTGCAAACGCTGACACAGAACTCCCTTTCATTTTAGGAACTATCAGTTTCAAACAATCCTGCTGAGAACCTCACCTTCTGCTAGCCAAGAACCATCTGCTCAATATATTCCAAACTGCTGGCTGACGTGTGGTCCTCATTAGAAACATCCATATGTAAATGTGCATCTAACAGCACCTGCCTCCCCGGACTGAATGGCCCAGTGTCCTCTGAGAAACACACAAGCACTGGTGGTGAACGTGCGTGTGCAGATGTCAGCTGTGCCGTGAACAGCTTCCCTGAGGAACTCCGAAGAGTCACGCTCACTTCTACTCGGTCCTGTGGCCCCGCTTCATGAGAGAAATGAGTCCGGGACAGTGCCTTGTACTGCAGTTACAAAAATGCTAATGGCTAACAACGGATTAGCAAATCAGCCGTGGGACAGGATATTTGGTTTTGTAAAGTATTGGTGTATTTATACATGTCTGTGCTTTGAGAGGACAGACTGTAGTGGGTTGCTTACAAAGCACATCATTATGCATCACAGATTAGCTCAAATGCTGAATAGCCCTGGTTGAGCTCATGGTGCTTTTATATGTCACATACCTCTTTAGTTGTTGTAGTTGTCTAGCCAGCTGGCTATAAAATGCTCCCAGATACTAATAAATTTCCTCTTGGAGGTTAAATCACTTGAGCTGGAGCGGGCTTAGGTTACAGATTGCTGCCCCCCAGGAAACATTTATATTTGCAAGCAAGCACTGCTCACAATTCAGTGGTTCTATTGCCAGATTTTTATAAAAGATGTAAACATATTGTGAATATTCTTTTTAGGAGACTCTCTTGTGTTTGTGCAGAGCCACCGCTCAGAGGTACTCAATTCCGTTCATGGTCATACACAGTCTTTACAGCTCAAGATATTTTAGGACAAGTCAAATATACAGTAATTTATGAAGGATACGGTGACACTGTCTATATGTTGCTCTTGGCATGTTTGGATTTCAGAGAAACAAGCCACGTGAGACTGTCTCCCTTCACTGCCATCCTCCTCCTTCCGGGATAAAGCTGCACTTTGAGAGCTATTTTAGTTTGGACGGCTCCAAAATCAGGTATCTGCAGAGAAACTAGTGAGGTTGACCTACGATTAACTCTTAACTAGTGAGGGTCTTTAAGTTTTTACGACGACAATAATGGACATTACTGATCATCCTCCATTACTTTACTATGCATTCTACATGATCCATATGATTCAATGTTATTAATGTGTGTGCAAAGGCCCAACTTCAAGTATACCTAACTTGGTCCAGGTTGACACAACAGAGTTAACTTTGCCATTACAGTTTGTAACGATGGTTGGAGATTATAGAAAAAGGGAAATTGATAAAAAGAGAATGCGATTGACGCATATGTACTAAAATATATAGATTAAGTTTGACATGACATTTCAAAGTATATAAATAAATGCCATTATCAAAAAATAAGGTACTTAAGTGAAATTGTAGAAAATACATTTGCTATTTGATGAACAAGACAATCTGAAATAGCTTGCAACATTGGTGAGAATAGTTTATAGTCTGAGCAATATATATATATATATATATATATATATATATATATATATATATATATATATATATATATATATATATATATTATGCTGCCAATCAGCATCTTTGATTTGATATATTGACTGATTGTTCTTACCTGTAAATTTGAGTTGTTGATGTAAGTGGAGTTTTACTTCCACCGATGGGCCGGGTCACACAGCTCTAGAATACCTGCGGGGACACACACACAAAGACAAACACAAGAAAACAGGTTATGTAAATACAGATAATCAGAATATGTTTTCTGTAAAAGAGAGTGGCATCGACTTATGATGGTTAAATAAAAAAACCTGTACAAACATGAACCAGCTGTTCCCCCGAAGGGAGGCTTCTTTCCTTTATTACCTCGTACATTTGTAATATTTTTTTAAATTACCAAAAGAAAAAACGACTGTGGTACCCAAGACCATCAAATGCTAAAGGTTTCTTCAAAAAATAAAAAATAAAAAAATCATAAATCTTTGCCTTTTTTCAGAGACATGTTTTTTTTATTTATTTGATGCAACAAATTACCTCAAGTCATACAAAAGATTATCCTGAAAATGAAACTTGTGTTTGCTATGCTGCAGACACAAGGATTGTATGCCAAGGATTGCACATTTTATTAGATCTTGTCACTGGAGGGTCAGGTTGTACAGATCCCCACCTGTAGAGTTGGAAAATTAAACTCAAATAAAAATTCTCTGTATAAACATGACACTCTGGGCGGGTCCATTTCTTCATCTCTAAGAAAACACAGCCTCCAAAACACTGTAACTCACACTGGATTCATTTCACACATTTCGTTTCTTTTTATTGCCACCCTATAAACCACTCCAGCCTTATGCATGTGTTAGTGTGTGTGTGTGTGTGTGTCTGTCTGTGGTCTTTTCTACACGTATTATCCCCCATAGTCAGCGCCACCAATAGACAAAGAGGTCAATTCATATCGGGTGTTAAAAAGGCCAGATTGTCCATAAATCAAAGCTCTACAAACTTTTACACATCTCTCAAACCACAACCAGTGGAAAAAGAAATTAAAATTATTGCATTTACTCAAATAATGGTGCCATTCAGCTCCTGACAAAGAAAATGACATGTAATTTGGTAATTGCTGGATAATGCATCTTTTAGCTCACACACAGCTCCAGTAAAACACAGCCCTCAGGACCAAAGCCCTCCATGCTTTAATAGTCATGACAGGACACAAGCCTTATCCATTTTATAATGAAATGTACACTGAGACATGCCTTTCAAAATATCACACTTTTAGAAAAATGAAACAGGTTTGTTTAGACAGAGGGTAATGAATGAGAGTCATTGTTGTTGCACAGAAATATATACACCAGGCCTGGGCTTGCATTCAAGAGGAAAGGAAGATACACAGAATAAGATTAATTACTCAAGCTCGTCTTTTTGGCGACCGCTCTAAAGACAGACAGAGATGATTAGAAACAGGCTGACCTGAACTAACTCTCATTATCAACTTAGGGAAAAAATTACAATCAGTTTGAAGATGATAAAAACTGTAGCTGATGTTTGAAGATGCTCGACCGCTGAAACTGATAGGCTCCAGTCTCATGGATAAGCGCACGTCAGTCTTTGTTTAAATGCCAAATAACAAAATAATCCTATCTGACCTAACCTCAAATGTGACGGGGCAAATTAACAAATACATAACAAGTATATTCTAACAGATAACAGCAGTTATAGCAATTGACATACAAGTTAAATAAAGAGATTGAGGAGAAGAACTCATATTTTGAAAAGTAAATATTAACCAGAATTCCTGGCCTGCAGTTGTATGCCTCCGCCAACTAGTGCAGGTTCGGTTTAAATACTTTTTCTTTTATTTATATATATATGAGGTCACCACGACCTTTGACCTTGAACACTGAAATCTAATCAGTTCATCTTTGAGACCAAGTGACAACTGGTCAAAATTTGAAGAAATTGCCGAAAGACAGACTTGAGCTTTCATGTTGAAGAGGCCAAACGTGAGGCCAATGATGTTGGCCGTTGACCACTCCAACCTGATCAGTTATTCCATGAGTCTAAGTGAGTGTTTGTGCCAGTAATGAAATTCCCTATGGGTGTTCCAGATGTATTATGTTCACAAACATGAAGTCACTGTCACCTTGGCCTTTGACTTTCGACGACCAAAATCTAATCACTTCAGCTTTGAGTCAAAGTGAATATTTGTACCCAATTTGAAGAAATTCCTTGAAAACGATCCTGAGATGTTGCGTTCACAACACCAAAGATGTGTTTTGAAAGGTCGCAGTGACCTTGAACTTTGACCCCAAAACAAATCTAATCAATTCACCCGTGAGTCCAAGTGAGGACTTGAAAGGTTGGGGGTAACCCAGACACATTTCATTCACAAGACAAATTTTGTGTTTTTAAAAAGGTCACAGTGATCTTGACCTATAAACACCAAAATCGTATTTGTTCATTACTTAGTCGAAGTGAATGTTTTTACCAATTTTGAAGAAATTGGTTCAAGGCATTCCAGTAATATCAAGTTAACAAGAATGGGACGGAGGCACAACCCAAAAACATAATTCCTCCAGCCACTGGCTGTCGCTGGCCTGGAGAGATACAAACATGATGGTTGCAGTGTGCATTACATCTGTCCCCCACACCTCAACTCGCCTGAGAGCCAATAACCAGTCGTTTTACCAACTGAAGGAAATGGCTTCAATCTACCTCAGATCTGATCTGAAGTATACAGGAAGTAGAAAATGCCACTGAGAGTGTCAGTTTACAGTCCGCCCATCAGGTATCAAAGGCAGGCGTGTCGTGGCGAGAGCCAGGCGGTGTGCCAGACATTTGGTTGTTTCTACAAAGGATCAGTGAGGCAGATTACTGCCTAAATCCCTTCTTTCACCGAGTTCCTGCAAACTGTCATTTCGCTCTCTGCCTCACAATAGCCAATGAAAACAGTGACAGGTAGGGTGACTGGAGAAAAGAAGCTGCCTGGGGTGTAAACACACGGATAAGGAGCTAGACACAGAAACATTTTTCTCGTGAGCATGCGTCCTTTATTTGCATGTGTTTTGTTGTAACACACTTATTCTTATCTATGTGGAACGTGGAGTGTTTGGAGAGCACAGATGTGAAAGTGATGGATTTTGATGACTGAGTGTATCGTCTGCTCGTTCTCTTTGGCAGTCACACAAATCCACAAGACAAACGAATGAAGTGTGTTCATGGTTACACAAACACATCCAGACACACATTAACACTCATACATACACACATATTTGGATTGAGTATGTGCTATAAGACAAGCAGCATAATCTAAAGTCAATTATTAAATATAAATCTCAATATTGTCTTGTATTTTTTTTACTCATTGAAACTCAGATAACATGACTACTTTAAGGACTTCATGTTTAGATCACATTCGTATTCTTTGTGTTGTTTGGTAGGCCGCTCTTTCTCAAGAGTCTGAACACAAGACAAGGTCAGAATGAAGATACCAGAGTCCACTATTTATCTATGGTTTAAGATGTGACCCATTATCATCAGAAGTAACCACAGCAACCAAGGTTGCACCAGGGAGCAGAACAGATAACAACGAAAGGAAGATCCAAACAGTCGAATTAAATGGGACACAGATCTAAAAAAGAGCATTCTCAGCAAGGCAGAGGTCAAGAGAAGGTTCAAGCATGAATTAGGTAAAATAATGTTTAGATTTAAATGTTCAATAGAATGATTCCACATATAATTCAAAGCTGCATAACCACTACAGCAACATGTAAACTTATGATTATATACACACGACTGTCTCCGGGACAGCCTCAGATCCGGGATGGCATAGATTGTTGTTTGATAACAACGTCTCAGGAATTAAGTTAGTATGTTTTTGATATAGATGAGACAATATATTGGTATCAGAATTTTCTTTTACTCACAAATATAGGAATCATACCCCAAAAATTTAGTTTTTAGTATTGAAACAAATTGACACAAGCAACAAACACACACACAGTCAATGTCCACAGGTAAAATCTGTAAACTGCAATAATCCACCTATTTTCAGTGGTTCTGGTATTTGTAGTAATTTATGTTTTCTGGGCAGGAGCACCACACCCACTCTACAGAATTCTTCAGCTCCAGAGCTACACAGACTCTCTGCTCATGTTTGGGTGGAGATTAATCTAATTCTCCCGCTGAAATAAATTGTGTATATGGTGGGGGAAAGAAACTCTGCAGAATAAACACTTTCACATGCACTCCAGTTCTGAGCCGCTGCATTTACAACCCAGTGATCAATGACTGTCCAGAACTAAATTTGTCATGAAGTACATTCTGATCTCAGACGCATCTATGAGCCGACATACCACCCACCCTCCACCAGCTATCCTATAAAACAGTGGTGCCATAGAGGTTTCAGCAAATCCTAGAAAACCATTAAAAAGAAAACACATGATCAAATTCATGTGAGTCTGTAAATAGCCAAATGTCTGAACAGAAGATTTATTCATACTTATGGGTAATGTGGCAATCACTCAGCAAGCCTGGCCTTTTACCCTGCACTAACACATTACTGCTCTGAGGCACTTCTGTTAGCTGCTCTCTCTTCTCTCTCACACACACACACACACACACTCACCAGAAAATATATTAAAACCTGTATGTCTGCCTGGCACTATGCCTGATGCCCAGTGTCCAGGTATTCTAATGCGAAACCCGTGTAGACTCTGTTCGTGACAAAAACACAGCACTGATTCAGACCTCAATAAAACTAGACTCACGCAAAGTAAAGATCATAGATCGGCACCATCTTTTTATTTGACCTCCACCAAGGAGGTTATATATATGTCTCTGTTTGTGTGTCTGTTAGTTAACAGGATTATGTTAAATCTACTTGATGGATTACCACGGAACTTTGTGAAAGGATGTGATATAGGTTGGGAAAGAACCCTTCAAGTTTTGGTCAGATCCCAATTTCTTAAAAATTTAGGGATTGGGTGTTTTTCAACATTTTCATTTTTATCTCAGGGAATAATTCATGGATCTTGAGGAAAAACAAAAATCTGGCATGTTAAGGGGACTGACATTTATGAGTGTCTGCAATTGGCACAATTTGGTGCAGATGCAAATAAAAATCCAGATCTTGGGACTGTTGGGCCTTGGCAGAGTTTCTCTTTCCCTGTGTTTCTACAGCACACATTCACATGCAGGAGTTACATTTAATGAATGATTGCACGATTGTTGTATTCTCCCTACACGGTTTTACACAACACCATTAATTGTTATTCTTGTTGAAAGGGGAATGTGTTGAAGAGGACCCAGAGAGAGAGAGAGAGGGAGAGAGAGAGAGAGAGAGAGAGAGAGAGAGAGAGAGAGAGAGAGAGAGAGAGAGAGATATTGAGTGAGCGCAGTGAGGCAGAGACTGACACTATAATCATTTGTAACAAGGAGCGCAGTATGTTTTCTCCAGCTAGAAAACACATCTCACACACAGACAGGCTTCATTTCACTTGCATGTCAAATTAAAATGTCACCGTGTTTGCGCGCGCACACACGCACACACACACACACACACACACACACACACACACACACACACACACACACACACACACACACACACACACACACACACACACACACACACACACACACACACACACACACACACACGGTTTAATTCACAATTCAAAGGGTTATGCAAAGTGCAATACTGTGTCAAAGATATATATTTTTTAATTCTTTAATGAAAAACATTCTCAGGGTCTTTTTACCATGACACTAGTCAACACTAGCACAACAAGACGGGGAGCTTTAATTCCCTGAGGTAAACTCCTGCCAACTCCAATGAAATCCAGACAAACATACTGTATCTTGCAAGGAGCCTGACCTCAGCTGAACTTCTCAACTTTACACAAAGCTGACAGTGTGTTTCCAGAACAAACGAAGGATGAAATTCTGAAAAAGAAACTTTTTCAAAATGCAACTTTTTGATTGAATGCCTGTCTTAACATTTGGTCCAACGCCTACACTTCTCATACATCCTGTCTGTCTAGATGTTGACTCTAAAAATATCAAAATTTTACTTTGCTACCTGATGACAGGGAGCAGAAGGGACTCAGGGAAAGTGCATCCCGTCAGTCAAACTGGAGGAGTCCGCAGACCACCCCTGCCGGCTGCACCTGCCAGACAACATCCACTGTGTTCGCAGGGAGTTTGATTGACGCGCTGACGTCGGTGACTGACGTGATGTGTTTCCCCAAAAAACACCCCCCCGAGGTGTGAAGTACAGTAAGGAGTCATGAACAGGTTAGAGTTGTGTGTCTGCGTGTGCACAAACTGTATGTGTGTGCGACGCTCACAGCAGTGTGAACTTTAGGAGGTGTCTGAGATGGAGAGCAGCAGTTTGAAGGATATGACTCATTACTGGCTCCACAGACCTCTCACTTTGTGCCCTCTCTACCTGCGGACTTACAACAAGGAACAAATCTATTTTACCTGCCAGATTTCCAAATCTTTTCCGCCCTGTTCGCTCTGGAACCTTTTTTCACCTCAACGCCGCAAGGTTGAAATGTGTTGTGTGCAAAATGAACTTGTGTAGTTAAACAGGTTAATGTGACTGCAACACAGTGGTCAGTTCTTGTTTGGTTTCTTGCTGCAGCAATGACCCAAAATACAATATCACTGACTTCTTGCGTTCATATAAGAGTGTATTTCTTGGATTCAAAGGCTACATCCATAAAACTACGAAGAAACAATTTCTGTCCACACAAGCCTTGTGGCTTAGTATCAGTTTTAATCCCTGTCCATTCTAACTGAAAACGCATATCATGTGACCACTTACATATACTGGGTATGCACGTGTACTGGGAAGGCGTGTGTGGCAGTGTAAACAGGAATTGTCGCAGATAGCTCTTGGTTGTATCACTGTAAAACGCAGAATTTAACCGCACAACAGCTGTTAGCAAAGACAACAGAGTCAGTTAGGCTTGTTGTTAATTGTCCATGTTGTGTTCTACACCGGTAGGCTAATGCTGGTCATGTGATAGGAGCCTAATGAATCTGCTAATGTTACGTCGTGACCAAAAAGACCCAATCAGCAAGCGGCATTGAGTGTCTACGTCAACGTTAAATATCTCAGTTTCTGCCCATCCAAACTAAAACACCCCCCCGGAGTTTTCAAACTGAAACAGGGCCGGCAACTTTTCCAAACTTCTCTGTATAGCGGACACCAGACATATCTGTAGCAGAGTTGATGGGTTCTGAAATAAAAAGCAGTCGTGTGGATAGGATGGAAGCCTAAATGGGTGTTGCTCTGTAGTTCCTTAATGAGCTGTGACGCAGGGTCTTCACTTGCACAGAGGCAGGCTGATGGATGGACTTGCATGTTTGAACGATCAAAAGAGCTGAAACCTGACGCACACGAACCAGTCATTCATCCGACATCTCTCCTCCTTTTCTCGTCTCTTCTTCTATTACACAAAAACAACAAGCACACAGGGACTCAACACCCGAGCAAAACAGAGCCACTGTGAAATCACATGCTCCTCCTGAGTAGATCTGGGGAATTATGCTCTCGTGTCTCAAATCAATGAGAAACCTGAAATGTTTTTCCAGCCCGAAAATCGAATCCGCTGGTGAACTTCAATCGAGGAAGTTCAGCTTGTCCTCTCTGAATCACAAGCAGACATCAGGAGAAGGATTCAAAGTATGTCAATCTGACCTTATTTGATATTTAACATTAAAATCCAACACTGATCTCTAAATGAACAACAGTAAAGATTTTGGTCCTTTGCTTCCCAGCACCACACTGCTGCTGGTAAACCCACCCACTGCTCCTTTACAACAACATATATGTGGGGCTTAGCCTCTCCCAGTTTGACTATATCCCTAAGAATGTGGAGGAGGAGAGCACATATGAGACAAGGAACGTATCTGGTGTTACAAGTAATCGCACAACAAAAACAAAACTGGGTAAAACTATAATTGCTTTAGCATGATCATTACTGTGAATCTTACAAAACATACAATGGTGTGATTATTGCCAGTAGAAAGTGTAAGGTATTACTTAATTTGATTTTTGGTTGAGTGAAAGTAAACCACTGGTCTTTGTCCAGTGTTTATACAAACACAAAATGTCTGTAAATGATAGAGTACACATTTATACATTTTACATCTTCATGGTTACCTCTGCCAATGTGTTCATGTGTTCAGTGCTATTTGTTTTTTTTATCAGCGGGATTACGCAGAAACCACAGGACTGTTTTTATTGAATCTTGCTGGGCCGGTAGGGTTTGGGTCAAAGATGAACCCCTTATCTATTAAAAAGAAAACATATATACAACCAAACACAAAGAACTTGAATTAAGAAAAAAAAAATGTTTTCGTATATTTAAACTTAAAGTCTCAGTTTGCTACTGCATTCATTCTGTAGAAAACAGTTCAAGTGAATTTGAACACAGGGCGGTTTCAGGATTCAGGGTTTACTCTATGGATTAAGCACATTTCCTGTACATTCCCCTGCTAATTGAAAAATCCCCTGATATAGAAGAGCTTTGATTTCAATCAAAGCAAAAAAAATATACACATGATTTACACAGCAACATCACAGAATCAGGCATAGAGCACATCACTAATACAATATTTTAGTGTAGTTTAAAAACACTGAAACTTAATTGAACAATATCCTCCGCCACAAAAAAATGTCCTGCATCAGCCCCCTATCTGGACGCGTACCAAAAGTTAATGGGTTCTTTCCAGATCCGTAACGCATCCTTCCACTAAGTATCATGGTAAACAATCCAGTGGGTTTTGTGTAAAGCTGCTAACTACCAGACAAACACATAGATTAAAACATAACCTCCTTGGCAGAGGTAATAACTACAGTCAAGTAGAAGCACGTACTGTGCCGACATTGCTTTATAAGGGATGATTCTAAATCTAACACCATTTCTTTTTGGATAGACGATTTATGAGCAGAGTGCTGGACGAGTAACAAAAGTCGACAGCAGAAACACAGACACTGAGGGGTAACGAGGAGGGCACGGCGAGGGCAGAAACACGCAAAACTAATTCATACGGGATGAAAACCAATCTTGAAGCAGAGCCACTTCACCTTGAGAACGCCTTGTGGCAACAAAGAGCGTCCACAGCCTCCAGATTATCCTTAATTTCCTGCAGCAGATGGCCTGGCTATGGCACAGCTCAAACAAGTTTTCATTGCTTAATTACATACGTTTTCAGAAGGGTCAGGAAGAGGTTTGGAATTAGCTACTGAGATCAGCATGGCACAGATGAATCCCTGCCAATCGAGAGGTGAACGGTGGAAAAACAACTTAACCAATACAGGGTTTGGAGGTTTTCAGAGTGTACAAGGAAGACGTGGAAATGAATTACAGAATAAAAAAAAAAATTGCGGTGTGAGTAGAGCACTGTTGGGTGATGGATTCCCGAAGTGAACAAAGAAAAAAACTGAAGAAAAACAACATAGTGAAAATAACTGTAAAATGCAGAAAGCTACCAAAAAACACGTGAGTCTTTATGCTTCTCGGAAAGATGATGGAAATATCTCAACAACTCTCCACAGTGTGGGTTTTTTAACACGCACTATTTTGGTCAGTCTTTTGAAGCATTCGTTGTTTTACCAGCTGCACGTTGAATATTCCAATTCTATTTTATTTGACATCCTTCACCTACCTCTGCTGAGCTTGCAGTTCGCCCATCAGGGGCCCTCACATTTGTCTGAGCTTATTAAATCTTAAAACAGAATACGATGTTTAGTCCAAAATGATTGTTTCACAGTTTTATGAGCTTGAGCCTTGCTTCTTAAACATTTTTTCTTTCCATTTTGTAAAGCTGACAAGATGTCAAACAACACATGTAGCCGAGTCAAGTTCCTGGCTCCAAAACATTTACAGTTTTGGAGCAATAACATCACTGGCAAAGCAAAAATATTCCACAACTTCATGAGCCAAGTTTGAACTGGAGTTGATCGAGGAAACCAAAAATCTCCTTTTCTTTTCAAAACACCGAACCGCGTTCAAACCAGATTTCTGACTTTTACCTCATGACGCCGAGTCGTGAGTCAAGCTGTTTGCACTTGGAAACAGGCAAGTCAATTTTCATTACTACACATTTGGGAAATTTAGCTCATAAACTGCTTGATGAATTAAATGTTGATTTTGTCATGTTTAACAGTATAAGTTTTATTTTTGGAGCAGTGAGTCATCGCTGGTTGTTGGACAAGACAAACCTTTTAAACCAAACCACAAACCACATCTGATTCAGCTCAAGTGGTAAAGAGCCATTTCAAACCAAGATGATAATCCAGCACAAACATTTTAAGGTGTAAGTAGAGCGTAAATAGAGCTTTGTAGGGGTTTCCAGAAGTGAATGGAAAAATAATCTGAAGAAAAACAAGGTAGTGCAAATAACAGCAAGACCCAAAAATGTGTTACTCTTCACGCTCCCTGGAAGTATAAACAAATTAATGGAAATGTTTGTATAACTCTAAACAGCTAACATGGACTTCTGTGGTCAGTCTTTTAAAACAATCATTGTTTCACCAACTTCAGCATCAGGACATTTTGCTCATAAATGTCTTTATAAATGCAATATGTTAACACAGTAATTTCAAACACTATAATCTTTTATTAACAATATTGTTTGAGCAGTGAGTCATTGCTGGTTGTTGCACAAGACAAACCTTTTCAACCAAACTACAACATCTGATGCAGCTCAAGCATTGGAATAAAATGTGAATAACAATGTTTGACCACTAACTAGCTGGCCCGGATCTAGAAGTGGGCAGGGGTGGGCAATACCCACCAGAATTTCTACTCTGCCCACCCAATTGGTCAACTTTATTCTGAGCCATATGAATCTGCCAATCGCGTTTATATCAGGGCTGGGTTTAAACTATTCTCCGAAAATTGATCTTCATTTGATCTGATATCGATTAATAGGAAGGACGGATCGATCACACTCGGGTCCCAGGGGGACAATAAGTTTTGTTTTTGGTGCCGTCTTCAGGTGCTGTCAAAAAAATGTATTATTATTGTTATTATTATACCACGGCTTGGTTGAATTTCCTATTGTGACGCATTCTTTAAAACTTGGAAAATCTCTCAACACTAAGTCCACAGTGTGAAAAGGTCTCCCCAATCTGAGCAGTCTGATCTGGGCCTGCACTCAACCATTAAAATATGCAGCATTTTTCATGGAATAATGACCCAGCACAAACATTTTAACATAACACCTCAATAAAACATTAGTTAGTCATGTAAAATTTGCCGGATGGCCACTGAATCTCCATAATATGCTCCCTACTTTCCATCTCACACGTTCTCAGACAACAAAGGACAGCCTCGTTGGACGGATTCACCCCCACCCCACCCCACCTCACCCCGTCCCGCCACAGGCGGCCGCAGGCCTCGTAAATGGCTCCAGACGCAAGAACTGTGTCCACCATCTGACAATGATTAGGACGTGGCCTCGGCGAAATAGTAGTAGAGCCGTGCACACTCAATTGCTGAAACACACCTTTATATACAGAGAAACTAAACATGCCACCCACAGGTTCTGAGATTCAGGCAGGAGATGCCAATCAGCGGTGGAGTTACAAAGAGTGTTCAGCTTCTTTTCACTGTTAGGATACACAGTGAAGGGGCCACGCACCAAAGGAAACTGAGAAAGATGCTGCAGAACAAAAGACCTTACAACAGCTTGGCTTGGAAATAATGCATGATCCTTTTTCAGCAGTCTGACGTACTTGTTTGGGCATCGACACGTCAACCGCACCATGTCAAAATCGCAGGAATGAAAATATGTCTTTCAAAGTGGAGAGGGGCACCTAAATAATCCCATACGTTTGACTGATGAAGCATGTGAAGCAGCCGGATCTTTCTTTGTCTTCTTTTTTCCCCCATCTTTCTTCCTTCTCATTCACACGCACACGCACACACACACACACACACACACACACACACACACAGAGGAAACATTGACTTATACGATTACCTTAACCATAACTCCTACTTGCCAAACCATAACCATTATACAAACCTAAACCTGGGGACTTGCTTTTCGTCCTCGTAAAGATGACAAGTCCCAACAATGCGACTGTGTGAACACATTTATGTCCCCACAACATAGGTAATACCTTGAGCACACACACACACACAAATTCCCCCTGTCCCTCTCCTCCACCCAGACATCTGATAGTGATTATAGCTCAGCCTCAAAAACACAACTCACTTAACTCTCCACTATTAAGTAACTTGGTACCACTGACACAATTTGTTAATCTACTCGTAGAATAGCACGTACTCACAAAAAAACACGGGTCTGATATTTTGCACATATAAAAAGACAGTTGACGCAAATGAACGCGCACCTCAAATCACACAACCACATGCGCTCACTCCCTCCTTCCACTCCTTATGCCCTTATTTCAGGCAGGACCCTCATCCTGTCTACCCCCCTCCCTCCATCTCCAGTCCCCTGGAACAGAACAGTCACGGCTGTGTGCACCGTTGATTAGCTAGAACCTGAACCCAGGGGCAATACTGGAAAACTCAGTGTTTCCTTTCCAGAGAAAGGGAGTCTCTGACAACTCGGCTTCCCCTGACCTATTACTATGAGATTATGTTACTATTATCTTTACTATATCTTTTTATATATCTGTTTACTTATGCAAATGAACAGAGTTAAACAAAGAAGTGGAAGAATTTAGCGGAAGATTCAAACGCTGGATAAACATGTATGGATATGTACAGTTGTAGCGGTGGTGTTTTTATGTTGTGACTTGAGTGTATGCAGGCCAGTGTGTGTGTGTGTGTGTAAGATTATTTGTTATGGCTAATTCCTTAATCCTACAACATGTGCCTGAAACCTGCAACAGATGCCTCGGAGGGGAATTTGCACTCACAAGCACACACGCAGGAGAAAACACTGTGCACGGCTATCATTACTGTTAATCCCTACGCTGCAGCAGTGACGTTTGAAGAGGGGATCTACAGGAACAAGGTTTAGAGAATAAACACAGATGTATTTGGCCTTGATATTCAGTAAGCTTCCCAAAAGAAACGGGTGCTGTGTTTAACAATGTTGTGACAAATTCTGATGTTTTGATTTGGCTTAATGGAATCTTAAATATGACAGAAGAACATAATCCAAACAGTGAATGAAACAAACCTACTAGTGTCTGTTGACCTCTGCTTCTCTATCTGCTGCAGTTATAACTAAACTACCTGGCAGCTGTACAGTGATTCTCACAGCAGAGAACATGATACTTTGATTAAATAGTTAGAATTTTACTTTCATCCACTTATCCAAATTAAATATGGGAGTCATGAGATTTTTTGCTAAGTAAAATTCAACAACAAAGTGCAATGTAACACTAGCATCTATCAAAACAACTGCTCAGGGTTTCCTCAAAATAATTGAATTAGCTGAACACTGTTGAGGCACAATCATGTTCTGTTCAATGTGGCGCAACCAGACTGTAGAAGTTGATAATGAATAACATGAAGCTTGGTTATTATCTCAAGGAGGTTATGTTTTCATCATCATCATTTGTTTCTTATTTAGCAGGATTATGCAAAATCCACAGCAACAATTTCCATAAAAATTTGTGGAGGGGAGAAACATGGACCAAAGAGGAACCCATTCAAATATGGCACTGAGATTTGTCTCAGTTTACACCAATTTAGAGACTCTTACACTATTACAAGAAGTGAAAAAAAATGTTTTTGTTTTTGTAAAACTGTGGCGGGACATTTTAGATAATTAATGGGAAACTCTGCGTTGGCATGGGCAGATAGGGCATTAGCCTTGGTGGAGGTATGCGCTCTCAGAGCCCACTTCTAATGCTGCACGTGTTTTCTTCTATAAGTCCGCCAACTTGGAATTTTACAAAAACACTATGAACAAGATGTAATGTTTTAAATACATTGTGTAACATATGAATGCTGACCTGCCTTACATGTTGGTCAATGGTACCAGCTTTTCCTTGTGGCTCAACCTGCAGAAGACCACACCACCTGGCACCTGAATTAAAGGTTCAGTGTGTAGAATTTAGCTACATCTAGTGGTGAAGTTGCATGTTGCAGCTGAATACCCCTCACCTCCCCCTCCAATTCCAGACATGAACCTCTGATAGCCTTCAGTTGTCATACAAACTCAAAAGATGTTTAGTTTGTCCAGTGTGGGCTACTGTAAAAAAAACATGGCGGAACTCCGTAGAGAGATCCCACTCCTGATGTAAATATAAAGTATTTAAATATAAAGGGCCTATTGTAGGATAAAGAAACAAAGATTTGTACAGTTTAGATGAAACACACTAGTGAAAACATCACTAGAATAATTTATATTCAACTTCTGCCAATAGATCCCTTTCACCTAAATCTTTCACACTGGACCTTTAAATATTTGAATCCTGAATTGGGCTTTCAACCATTAATCCAGCCCCATTCTACCATGTCTTATACTGCTGTACACCGAAAAGCCACAAAATAACTTGTATAAAGAAGAGTCAAGTTGCCATACATGGTATATTACTGCTTAATAAGACACAAGGTGGGTGCTGGGATGATTTTTTTCCCCCCATGCAGGAAGCTGAGTGGACATGGTTCAGAGGTTTTGGCTTGTAAAAACACAGCTCCCAGCATTTCACATTGAATATAAAACTGGGGAGCATGTGGTGCAGGTTTGTGTGTAAGCACGCACCCACACCTGTTTGGGATGCTGGTAGCTCATGTTGCGTGTGCATGAAAAAATATGAACGGTGTGTGTGTGTGTGTGTGGGCAGTAAGAATGTCTGACGGGACATGAACATTTCTAAAAACAAAGGAAATATAGTTCAGATAATAGCGCATATAGATAAATAGATCATATTTTCCATTAATGACCTCTTGCTGAGTGATGCTTCCTCTGCAAGGTCATAACAAACAGGCAGTGTTTCTAATCACAGTGTGTGTGAGGCTGATATATACCTGATATATAGTCATTTGCTTGATGGCGTGTTGGCTCGGATCCTGCGGTGGTCTGTTAGGGACATCCGGTCCCTCTCGGACTCTAAATTACTATAAATTTCTTTGTCATTTTGAATCTCGCTGCCGACCTGATCTGGCCCAGCTGATTCAGCACTGGGCATCTGGTCTGCACTCTTCTTTTTTTTTTGCACCCCATAATTAAATCTACAAACAACAGCCCTCCTGCTGCTACAGTGTCTGGCCTAATGTGATCCGTAACAGCAACTTTTACCTCTTCCTCTCCTCCACCTACTTCCTGTTACTGGTCTCCTCATCGCTAGTCTCTAAAGAAACTAAATGTAAATATCATCATCATCATCGTCTCACTAGCAGATGTCAGTGATCAACGTATTCCACTGCACCTATCAATGAACTGCTTCAATTAGTGTTACACTGTTGCACGGTACACAACACAAAGACTCCCAGAGGCCTGCTTCACGTTGGAGCTGCCTCGTGAGATGGATGGTGTATAAATCCACTGGATATGCAAGTGAAGAAACAGGCCCCCCTCGAGATTTGATTTCACATGCACCAGATTCAGTATCTCATGGGGGGGAAATTTAATTTCGTATCAATCTGATTTAATTACGCCAGAATAATGACTTTGGAAAACACATTGACGAGCCCATCATGAATTTATGTCTCATGAGAAGGTGGCGTCTGCACGGGCAATGTGGACGCAGCTTCCGCCAAGGAGGGCATCAACGATGTGACACAGAGCAGTGCATCAGCAGCACATTTACTACTTGTCTGTGAACGGGGAGTGGAGAGCTTTTAGAAGGAGCGAGTGACGGAAAGAAAGACTGACAAAGAGACAGAAAGAAAGAAAAATAATAACCAGGACCAACTTCTGTCTTTGATTATACCCCGTCCTTTGCCAAAGACAGATTGGAACAAATAATAAAAAGGCATTTATCATTCTAGGCCGAAGTGCATGTGTGTGGAGGACGATAGGACAAGTCAGGAAAGACTCCCTGGGTTAAAGAAAGACAGACAGACAGGGAATCAGGGCTAAAGTCAAAAAAGCTAATAAATGCCACAGAAATGTGAAGATAAGTTTTGAATATTCACAATTTCGTTTTCCACTCATCATTTTTTCCTGGCCATCGTTCTCATTTAGTAAGTCCAACCGGCTGTGAGTCACCAGCTTCTCTGCGAGTCTCTTCACCTCGTTTACATCTTCAAACTAGACGCCCTGACACAAAAACGTTGTAAGATCAAAGACACCTGAATGTAAAGGTGGTCAGATGATTTTGTTCATTTTATCATTGGATACGCTGACATATTGACATATGCAGCCAAAAAGAAATGTCTTTTAAGACAGGAAGTCAAAGTTCTCCGCCACTCGGTCTGACCTTTCACCTCTCAGGCATTCTTTGAAAAATTAATAACTGGAGACGCTACAACGGGAAGCTATTCTCTCCGTCTGTCTCCCTCTCTCTTTCTGCGTTCATACAAAAAGAAGACTGCGAAGTGACACTCAACGTCGCTGTCCATCAAGAAGGTTTTCATTAAAAGTAAATAAAATGGAGATCCAGGCCAAGTGAGGGGATGTCTAGACCGAGAGACCAAAAGGTGAAGGTACTTCCTGAAACTTAACAATGACACTTGCTCTCAGGCAAATATTTGCTCCTGTCGCTGACGGAACAGCACCTCAAAGGGAGGCACCGTGGAAATTGGGGGTCTTGGGTTTGAGGGGCAGGAGGGGATGAAATTGTCTCAAAGTGGATCCAGATGGTTATCTTTCTCTCCTCTGACCTTTTTCTTTTTCCTCTCCCCTCGGTCCCCCACTCATCACTCACTGAGCTACAGGCCTGGTGATTACTATGGTTTGGTACGAGCCAAATCAAACACAAGAAGAGTAGTCTAAGAAAATAAAGCACAGCCTCGCGGCTCGAGTTAGAGCAACCTCAGGATGGAACCTGTTTATGTTTGTCATCAGGGCCGTTCTTACCAGCGATACACTGGATTCTAAATGTACACTGTTACAGAGAAGTGGCTAAACACCAAAAGAAAATGACAGAGGTGAACGTTCAAGGGGCGCAGTTGGCAGAAAACAGAAAGAAAAGAAACTGAAGAGGAGTGGCTGAGCTGTACGACCTGTGTGAATTACAGAGCAGTGAAAGAAAACAGCCAAATTATGAGATCAGAAGATGGCTGGTCGTACGTTTCAACATCCGCCCAAGTGTAGACACAGGCCCAAACTGATTCTTCCAGCTATTAGTCAGTCTAATATATCATAATTTAAGCATGTTTTATGCCATCATTGGAAGCTGTTCTCTGTGCATCGCTACATGGCCAGCAGCTTTACTTTAGTCACAGTAATTTGCTGATTACTGTGATCTCCTTCTGGGTCCTAGAGCTGTCTTGGATTAAAAAAAAAAATCGGATGGCTGGAACATTTCAAGCATTGTTTCTCAAAAAAGGTGCTGATGCCACATCGTTCACAGGAAAGAAAAAGGGAGGAGTGGCTGAACTGGGCGCCCTGCGAGAATTATAGAGCGCGGCGACAGAATAACTCCGTCATGAGATCAGGAGCGGTTGTGTGTTTAAATGTCCACCCTGAGGGGGGAGAGCAGGGGTGTAATGGAGCTGTGGATTCAGATAATGAGACTGTGGAGCTGGATGATCTGGTTCTGAAGAGATAAGCATAGACATAATACACCCTATATTATACACATGCTAACACAATCAGACACTGACACTCACACTTCACCTACACTCCCACAGAAGACCCCAACTTCACCAGCTACATCTTCACAGACAAAAACAAACTGTGTCACGTATGCATGTAACAGCTACCATGAGCCTTCAGGACGGGCCGTGCTTGCCTCTATCAGCGTCTTCCTCATCATTCATCTCCAGCACAACAGCTGCATTTTAACCCAGTAGGCAAATTTCCTGTCAGATGTTATCTGCTCTCTGCAGCTCGTGGCCTGCACCAAGTCTCTCTTTTAACTCGAGGAGTATTTTAACAAATGTATTATACGCTGGTCGCTCCCATTACGAGCAGAGTTTACCCCAAAGTTAGATTGACCCGAGTCCGGCTCCCAACTATAAGGCTTGGTAGATCATAGTCATATTTAAATACAGTGCCAGGAAATGGTGCATATAAGAAATATAAGAAAGCAGACTCAGTAGAGCTCTGAGAAAATGATCATCAATTATTTAAATTCCTGTACTGTTGATTAAAAGTATGAATATTATGTCTTACGAAATCTTACTACTCTAAGCGCAATGACCGATTGTGTGCAGAATTTTCTGATTCTTTCAGACAAACTTTTCCTCTCTGTTTGATGTGCTAAAACGTTGCAGTTTTTGCAGTTTTAAGTATTTGCTTTACTTTATTCGAGAAGTTAGTGATAACAAGAGGTGAATTGCCAGCACGCGGGCTACAAACCAATCAATGTCAAGCATAGGTAGATGCAGCCCACGTAGGTGATGACGACAGGACGTACGTATCTAAATCACAATGTGAGACCAATATCATTATCTTTAAGCTAAAGAAAAACTTGATAAACTGTATATTGTGAGTACTTTGTCATGTGCAGTAAAAGATTGCGTGTTAGAGCCTTGTGTGTGTGTGCGCATTTCTCAGTGCGTACTTTGTTTTTTAACATATCAAAGCGGCAGAGGCAATAGATCAATTTCCACCCAAGTCAAGTTTTTAACTCATCCCAGCATCGGACAACACAAGCCTGATGGGATCCATGTGTGTCAAAACAAAGATCACACATACACACAAACACATTTCTGACCTTGCTTGTGCAATCATTTTTTTAATATGTGACTTTGGGACATAAACAAGAGAGTGAATTGTTGTCATAAGAACACCAGGACAGGCCGTCAGAGTGGAACACAGCATGTTTCCCGTAAAGACGCCTGTGTAAGGAATTTATTGGAAGTGGCCATAATTGCATTAGGATGTACTTGCTTTGGTTTCTTTAGCTTCAAACAGCTGAGCGAGACCTTTGTCAAGATAAAGTATACAAAGGTTTGTTTACCCCACACCGCTGAGAGGAAGGGTGCCACCCTGGGGGAAATGTGAGTAAAGAAAATAATCATTGAGCTGTCCACAGCTACACTTGACAAATCTCAACTATTCCATCACAACATCTGCAGTTAGACATGTGAGAGACGCTCGTCACCATACTGATGGTGACCTCGAGTGCGGCCTATAGGATTTTTGTTTGTGTCCAGCCTGTGCGTTAATTTATCTGGATTCACCAAGTGTGAGTTACAGACAGTTTTCGGCAAAGTACTTACATAGACTCCAAATCAAAGAGAACTGTCTGAAAACTGTTGGAGAAGGATATCCGACCACAATCTCTCTGGGATTAAATTACTTCACAGAAAACAAGCATGACAACATGAAATCCAACACTTTGTCACTTCAAACTGAAAATCTGTCTTCAAGAAAATGCAAGTTTGTAGTTTCAGGATGACTTAGGGGAATTTAATTGACCACTGCTTGACAAAGATGTTTTAGATTTTAAGATTTTAATTGAGGTAGGAAATTGGACTAAATCTGCATTTCGACACGTTTACACATTTTAGTTTTTGGATAAAACTGCTTATGTGAAGAGCTGCAGGAAAAGCAGTTTCAATGAGTCTCACACCAGAAAAACACATAGTCAAGGTTAGCAATTCCGTTTCCTTGAGTTTCCTCGTTGTTCAATTCCTTCAGGTGGACAGACTCAGGGGTTTGTTGTGTGATGATAAACGTGACAGTTTTATTTGACACGTGCCACATGCTCATCTTGAAAAACCCTTTAAGGCTGTTTAATATCTCGACTCTAAGCTTCGGACTTTCAAGGCATGTGGAGACGCTGCTCAAGCTATCAGAATATCTGTTTCAGAATTCAGGCAAAGATAAATACTGGAACGTTTCTATAAATCACACTGACACTGTAATTAAAAAAGAGCGGCCTCTGAGGAGAAGGCCTCGGGCTTCAGGCTCTTATCTCTGTTTGGTTATTTAAATCTCCAAGTTGAAGAAACTGGAGCAAAAGTTGAACACTGGCAAACTAACCTCAGGTTCACATGAGCAATTGTTTTTAACCTCATTATTAACCTGTGTCCCGCTGTCTTACTTATAGTTATGTAGTACATTCACTATTTGTGGTTGCCTGGACAAAACAAAGTCATTTACATTTTCTAAGTAAGACGGACAGAATGAGTTTGTTTCCGGCAGATTTGCTGTAGAGCTGGGACCAATCTGATCCAGTGCTGATGCTGACACACTGTGAAATCTACTTAACCTAGAGTTCAAATAAATTGCTTTGGAATTCATTGGAATTTGAAGCACTTTTTTTTTTGCTCGTGGTTAATACGACAACCTCAGGTAACCTCGTAATACCAACAACAACATCAGAGTAAAAACACAAAAGTCACATGATGAAGTTATGGTTCACTGTGTGAGAATGCTGCAAAGGAAAAAAGTCAAATCAGCAACGGCAGCAGAGGAGAAGCTGCTGATTTAATGCAACATGAGCAACATTAAAAACCTCTATTAATGACAAATGTAAAATCAGGGCAAATATCAACTTTTTTCAAATTCTTCCTTCTGAGGAGAACTTGCCATGTGGCGTAGAGGTGTTGTTGTTTTTGTTTGTGGTGCTGGACAAGATGCGTTTGTTATACATATGTGCACATTGCGCAGCAGAATTTGATCATGATGGTAATTCCACTGGGAACATTGCTATTTCCAAAATACTCCAGGACACCACATTGCACTTTTTTGCCTTTTTCATCATCCATTGTTGTGACTGCAGACCTCATTCAGCTCAGTGACCTTCAAACAGATGTGTGCGTGAAATGACTGATTGTTTTTAATCACTCTACAGAGAAGAGCATGAACAACTCCTGGGCAAATAAACAATGTCAATAAATATCGCAATATAATTTTGTGCAATTAAGAGTCACTATATCAGGATATATTGCTTATTGTCAAAGCACAGTGAGGAGGTATAACACATAATGGATCTCCCTGAGATTTATAAAGTGTTTGTTGAGTTTAAAACCACAACCTTCACTCAGGAGCACAAATCAGTCTTTAAACTTAAAATACATAATGTGACATTTATGATGATACTCAGAAATATCATATTATTCTCTTGATATATTTTTGGGCCAGAAACCCAAGCCTGAGCTGCAGCTGCTGTACAATGTATGTTGTTTATGCATCTGCACATTTCCTGTTGCTTTGTTCTACTGTTAATTCTTCGAGACGTGCTGGACTGTTTGATTTATGCAGCTTAATATTGCTACACAAAGTCTATGGTGGTGTCAGTGAACTTGTAATGACTTGTAATCAACGATCAGTTGTGCAGAGGCTTCAAAGTGCCCGACTGGAATTTATTTATTGCGGTTCTCATCTGGGAGCATATACAGTACACCAGGTAGCCTAGAGGTGTTATTTAACTAAAACTATACATCACATATTATTCTCATCATCATCACCCTCCTCTTCACCCTTTGAAAATATCTAACAAAGTGACATTTACTCAGATTTTAACTGATTTACTTTGAGTACAATTTTACACATTTTACTTCATTTTTACTTCCAGTTAAGTTTCTTCTAAGTGACATAATGATAATAATAATAATAATAATAATAATAATAATAATAATAATAATGAAAAAATAGCTCTGGTATGTGTTTATGTGTCTGCAGATATCCAAATTCAAGTATCAGAATCCGATCAGAAGTGAGAGAAAGTGAATCGGTGCATTGTTAATCATAGCGTGTAGATTGAGCTCCAGCAATGTGAGGTGAATTTCCACCATTCACTATCAGACACCTCGTCTCACATCACGAGGTATGAAACTGTTAAGTGTCTCAGCTGATCTCGCACTCACACACACACACACAAGCACTCACACACACACTTAAGAAAACAAAATGAGGGAGATGTTCTGTTTCCAGCTGCTATGTGAAACTCAATTATACAGCCAATTGAGAATGTGGCCGCTTCTCCGATTTGTGCGATGCGTTCCTGACCTAAATAAGACTGCTGTTTCCAGTGAAGCCTCAACAACTGCACACACTTAGCAGATTGACAGACAAGGAAAACACACACACACACACACACACACACACACACACACACACACACACACACACACACACACAGCGACGCTCACGCACATCTGGACCTCTGCTTCTCTCATTCATATTTGCTGAGTGTTTTTCTAATGCAAGGTCCCCTGGTGTTACTGCCCCCAGACCCCTAAGATGAGGTGAGGTAAGATTTGGAGCCACAGTTGTATGCCATCTGGATATACATTCACACATGCTCGCTCGAGTGCACGCATACACACACACACACACGTACAGATATACTCTTGTCATAACCCAGACTGACAAACACCTGGACCTGGTTACTGGACTCGGAGGGAGAGTTGAATACTGCGTGCATACCTGCATGTGTGTATATGTGTGTGTGTGTGTGTATAAGTGGGGTGTATGGGGAATACTGGGCTGTAGGTTATTCGGTGCTGGAGGCTGTGCGGAGGTTCATTTAAAGTTTTTCAGCCCTTGAAGAAAGGGGCTCACTTCACCAAGTCTCAAAACTTAAAGGTAGGTCATTGCTACTAGAATATGTAGACCCCCGTCTCCCAAATACTCCAAACCCCTACAGAGAGGGATTTTCAGCTTTATCTGGCAGTAAGTAGAGAAAAATATTTGACCACAATCCAGTGAAAAAAATAAATAAAATAAATAAACCTTTGAAAATAAAGAAATATGAAGTAACTGTTAGGTTTCCACAATAAGCTGCTGGTGCTAATCACTAAAATCTCTATTTCAAGAAACAACTACTTCACATTTTGTACACTGTATATTACGAGAATTGGACAAATTGCACTACCTTGATCCCTATCTCTGTACTGGTGAATAACAGCCTTGTGTGTGTGTGTATATATATTATCATTATTTCGACTTTTATTGTACATAGTATTTATATTTATTTATTCTTACTACATTTTTCCCTTACGCTGTTGAGTCTCTTGTAAATTTTCTCTACGGCGGATCAATAAAGGTTCATCCTTTCCTATCGTATCGTATATCTTAAATCCTAGTTGGGATAATTGAGATTAGCCTCATTAAAAAGGCCCCTTTTTCTCACCACTTCCTGAAGTGGAATCACCAATGATGAAGCCTATTTAGTTTGACATCTGCAGTTACTGCTGTTGTATCGTCAAGGTATACCTCAAACTAAACAAAAAGATAGATTGTAATAATATTATAATTACCGTTACTACTTTAAAGACAGCAGTTTTGTCCAGGGAGCCTTGATACATACAAACACTTCCACAGCCACTCACAGACAGTGGGACATGTCGGACCCATATCACTGCCACTGTCATCTTTAAAAAAGTTTTGGAAAAAAATGTCCACATGCACAGTAAAAACTTTTTGTTGCTTAGTGACCTGGATTGATGATAAATGAGGTGACTCAATCTATGTGATACACGATACACATCTTTAACAACACTTTAAGACAGACACCTTAAGATAGACACCTTAAGACAGACACCTTAAGACAGACACCTTAAGACAAACTCTCAACTCTCTTGAAACTTTTTCTTACGTCACATGAAAGTTGTTTAGCTCTATACTCGCACGTGCAGCAGATTGTCAACACGCAGAAAAACAAAAGGAGCGACCAGTCTGTCAAACAGTTTCAAAAACACCACTTTGGAAACGCACCGCCACGCAAAGACCGTGCGTGTTTAGGTGTCACGCTCCTTCCCCGCTGCTTCACTCACCTCAGGCTGCTCTCTCGGTCTCTGACTCTCGGTTTCGTACTCTCGGTGTGACTCCGGCTTCAGATGCGATGTGAGTCAAGTCGGTGAGTTCGGATTCTGGAGTTTCAGCCTCGTTCTCGCGCATGAGCCGCGCGCGCGCACACGGCGTCGCACATGCACGTGAAAAGCTGTGACTCACTCCGGGGTATGAGGGGTGATTAATGCCACTGAGAGGCAGCAGAGGGTGGTTTAAGGACCTTTACTGCTACTAATCTACTATTTAATAAACAACCCCAAAAGCCTAATGCACTGTCTCTATACACAGAATAATAAATTCACTGCTAACCTGAGAGTGAAAGAAAGATCCTGGAGTCAGTGCAGGAAGTTTAAAGCCCAATTCATGCTTCTGGTCCGACAGACTCGCCGCCATTTTTGAATTGAGTTGAAGGAACGAACACAGATGATGTCTAATCCAACTCCAACACGATCCGCTTGGTAACACTCGCCATTGTTCTGAAGTAAACAGAGACGCCAGAGAAGTTGTAAAATAAGCGGACCAGAAACCAGATGACCGGAAAAAAAACGGAAGACACTCAACACCAGTGTTTCGACGCACAACTTTGAATGCTCAGCCCCGTGCGTAGGCTACGTGCGTACCTACGGTGTAGCTTTGACCCAGAAGCATGAATTGGCCTTAATGCTACGTTCCATTACACCTTTAACAGAAGTTATCTGAGGTCAGTTTTTATAGAACAGGCTAATGGGGGATAACTAACAGGCTACAACAGATAACCTTTAGGTCGTCTGCTATGTTTCCAATTCACTGAGCCTTGCCTCTATCATGACAAATAAATTGGATTCATTATATGTACCATTATCACTAAAGCAGGTAGAGGATGAACTTAGGACACACCAGATTTATCATATGATTATGATGTGTGTGTGTGCTGGGTCTATTTGGTTTGTTGCCTTTTCTTGTGAGAACTAACATCAAGTTTGAGCCGTATTCAGTTTGTCTAATGCAAACAACCACAGACATGATATATGGCTTCAAATGAAAATATGTATAAATATGGACAGTATGCCCTCTACAGTGAACTTGACCCAAGTAACAACTTCATACATTTCATAGATTCTTATTCCCTCATTCTACCATGTTCCTATCCGTGTAGCATGAACTTCACCTCGTTGTATTTCTCAGTGTCTCTTTTGACCTTTCTCAGCATATAGATGAAATATGCATTTCTCTCTGCTTATATCAGAGCGCTCTATGCCATAATAATACAGGAAGTAAACACCGGATAGGGTTTAAAAGTACATCATTTATTAAATGAACATAGATCGGATTGAACAGGTCAGACTGAGCTTTTATTTTTTTCTTTTAAACCACAGTTAGTCAACACTGGACATTGTTCTAAACCCCTTCGTCCCACACAGTAAAAACCCAGTTTTCTAAATGATAATTATGTGAAATTAAGAGAACAGAGTTTTGTCACAATGTGCTCTGCTGTGTAGAAAACAAAACAAAAATGACCGTACAGTATTTACCCCTCAGCCAGAATGAAAATTAAATATCGTCAAATCAGCACATTGGGAACGGTTAAGTGACATTCAAGTGAGATAAAAAAACTGAAGAAACTAATTGGCGTCTATTCCCTTCACCAGAATCCACACCCTTCACCCAGTTAAATACATATTGTCTGATAAGACATTTATAAAATAAAATATACATAGTTCATAATATCCATGTTTGACAACCTATTCTCCTGCAGGACACAAAGAGCGTATTTCTTTTGTGAGGCACATAGAGGACCAAATCAACCAAAAATGTATGCAATTTGGAAAATGTATATAAAACATAATACAAGGTAAATTATATAAAAATCATATGGCACTCAGAATAGAAAACACATAGTGAAGAGGGATACATAAATATACAAATATGGGCTTTATATTTTGTCATTTTGTATGTATACTTATTTATTTATATTTATGTCCTCAATAAAATCAAGACCAATTTCCCTTCTCTTGTCTTTCTCAAGTGCCTCATTGTTCCATATATATTACTAAATGTTAACGTTTTGAAACAGGTGATAGTTTTGCCAGTGTTAACCGGTTTCACACAACAAATTGAAAATAAAATGACTTCATTTCATTCATTTAAAAAAATAAGTTGAAATAGAATTCATTTAAAACTAAAAAAGTTTAAATAATTATAAGCATTTGTCAAAGGCAACAGCTTTAATCATCATTCAGCCCAAACTATATAAAAACAGCTTAAACTATTCATAGCTGCTGCTCAGACTGTAATTTGATTACAGCTACACAAACATGGACACCAAAAAATAAAAGCCTGCTTTGAATAAAGTTGTTTGATATACTTTGCTCTCATTGTTTCCATATAATACAGGGATGAATATATCATTTCACACATCTCTGGTACTGTCTAATGACAATGAGTGACGTGTTATTTAACATATAAGAACAGAAAAATGTGATGAAGTCACCACGGTCGTGCCACTAAAAAAGTCAAGATCAAACTCTGGGTATCACAGAATCTTAACTTCCAGATGGAAACGAGTCTGGAAGTATTTCCATTGAAAATTGGATCATCATAGTCATTGTAAACTGTGAGCCTTATTGCTGCATCTCAAAGGGATAATAAAAGCAAATGTAAATCATGTTTTCTCTACAGTGCCTGCATGTGGCTGAATTAGCTCACCAGGAGACACCACTGGGCATGAATGAGTATTGCTTGAGTTGTATTATTGTATGGACAAACTAATTAATATAGTAAAAGAACCTCTCAACCTATCAAATGTTCCACGGCCAAAAAAGTGTGAGAAGAGTCCGAGATTTAAATCTTGATCGTGTGAGCATGTTTCTTGCAGAGAGGTTTGTCTTTCTTGGAGAAGAAGGTCTGGCCTTCCAGCGTGGTGCAGCACACCTACAATAAACCACATGAACACACAAACACACACGTTACATGAGTGAAGTTGTCTGGAATACTTTAAAACCCCTCACTGTGATCCTAACACACCATTAAGCAAAAACTTTGGATACGAGGAAAATATAAAAAAACAATTTTCGTTATACATAAAATCCACCAAGGAGAGAAACAATAGATTAATCACTGAGTAAAAATAAATAAAAACCCAAATATCATTTCAGAGTTTTTGTCTAAGCCTATCCCACAAATGTGAGGTCAGGATACACTATGATGTGTGTCTATGATTCACACTTACAGCACAAGCAAAGCAGGTGTCGTGCCAGGTGAAACCGAGGGCCTCCAGGAACTTGTCTCCAGCCTCGATGGGGAACTCACAGCCATGGCATCCAGTCCCAAACAAATTGTAGAAATCTTTTTTAGCGACAAGTAAAAGACCCAATTAAGTGTGAGTACTCTTCATAAACAGAGATCATAAAGGGCAGTGGACAGTCACGAGAAAAACTTTACACCAGGTCAATTCAAAACAGAAGTCTACTCGTGTCTGTGTGGCCAATCAGCACGTTGTCGAAAGTCATCACGGCTCACCTTGCTCACAGTACGGTTCTCCATCCTCCAGATGGAAGGTGTTGTTTCTGATTGGCTGCTGACAGCAAGCGCACTGAAAGCAGTGCACGTGCCACGTCTGCTTGAGGGCATTGATCACCTCCTGAGCACAAACACAGGCAAGTTAGAGGCAACATACACAGACTCTCTCTCTCTCTGTGTGCGTGTGTGTGTGTGTGTGTGTGTGTGTGTGTGTGTGTGTGTGTGTGTGTGTGTGTGTGTGTGTGTGTGTGTGTGTGTGTGTGTGTCAGTCACAGTATCTGGAAAGTTAGATCCACATCCCTAGAAAGCATGGTGGATACAATGACAACCATGTTACTTTGCTTATTACATCAACTATCTATTGCTTTTATGAATCAATCCCTATTTGATCATATTGGATAAATCTATTTGTTTAATAGGTGTCAGGAATGAACAAGCTTTCTTACAGTCTGACCTTTTAAATATGACTTTTTTTTTCATGCGAGGCCTCATGACGCAGCTTAAAATAGACATTCTGCTTTCTTTCCCACCCAAACTGTGAGAACAAGAAAGGACAGGGGATCAATGGAGGGTTGGTGGGTCGCAGTGAAACGAAGGATTAGGGGAGAGGGAGTGAGAAAACAAGTTAATAAGAATCCGTAAGCTGGTTGAAGATGTGTGAGAAATGGAGGGTTGAAAGGGATCAAGGCTAAAGAGGTTAGAACATGTGAGGGATGAATGTCAGAGCTGCTCCAAGAGCACAGATCTCAGCTTCCTGACGCTGTGGGTTCAAGCGACACCTGCAGCCTGTGGGCCTCTAAGCCTTATTCTCCTAACACCTGAACTTTTACTGCATTCCGGACTTGGGCAAGTGTCAAGTGTTGGACTTTTCCCATTGGCTGTTCCTCTTTCAAAAACGGTTTGGCGTGATTTTGCAAACAGTAACTATGACATCATCTGGAATACAGGCTTGTGTCTGTTAGCCGCTCCGATGCTCTCAGCTCAGGTGTTTGCCAAGTTCTGCTCACCTGCCGAAAAGTACATGCAGCAGGAACATGCACGGCTTAAGTGGAAACTACTGGTGTTCTGCTGAATCAACAGTCTGACGACAGTCAGCAGCACAGCAGGAGAGACACTCTGCCCGGCAGTAGGATTTCATGACTGAGCTACGACCAAGGCATCAACTTAGTGTATGAAAACGGAACAAACCTAGTCGTTGTTTCCCGAACTTTTAGGATTGGAGTGACCCTGGTCTCAAATACATAACAACAGCTCTTTACTTACAATATAAAATATTACAATCCAGATTTTAAAGCTCTAATGAAAGAATGGAGAATGGACCAGGTAAATTTGGCCACTCTTTAATCTATCGAAGTTTGGCATCAATTTAAACCCCCCCACCACAAAAATAACTAATAGTGATCCTTCATTAAAGAAGCGTGTTGAAAAGTAAAGGCAGGAAGTGAGGTTATGGAGAGAAACTGATTCCATGGAACAAAACCTTGTTGGGTCAATTTCCATTTTAACTTCCAGTGTAAAGTGTGATGCTTTAATCACAAAATCAAGATGTGTCG
Organism: Hippoglossus hippoglossus; assembly: GCF_009819705.1. Classification (NCBI taxonomy): domain Eukaryota; kingdom Metazoa; phylum Chordata; class Actinopteri; order Pleuronectiformes; family Pleuronectidae; genus Hippoglossus; species Hippoglossus hippoglossus. Next base: position 11,913,332 of record NC_047159.1, on the reverse strand, counting down.
TTTTTAATTTTGAAAGTCAAATATCTTCATTTCGGATTTCAATACACATGTTCAGAAAGTGCTGGCCACAATGTTTCCAATTGTCCCCATCAAAAGCCTAAAAGTTTCATCTAGGCGTGGTGAAACAGTCTCTTTCATCAAAAACACATTTGAGTGAGTTTAATGGAAAGCAGAAAAGCAGATACAGATACACAAATAAACTAAAGTTGTTAAGAGGGACAGGTTTGTGCTGAATGACACGGAGAAGGACAATCCCTGCTGGTCTCCAAACAACAGGGGGTGGACAGTCACACACAGTGTCAGTGCTGTACAGTAAGTGAATGGTACCAATGGAAAATCTTCAGACAAATGGTGAAAACACTGAAGCTTTTCTACATGTTATCTTTCCCTGAACTGTGATGTAAGTTTATCTGTCGTCTTCATAATGTTTTGCTTTTAATTACAGCTCTGCTATGATTAAATAGCTGTTGAATAACCATCACAGCAGCCAGATGACAATATGATGAGTGCAATGTTAACGAGCCATCACCTTTACGCACACACACACACACATTCTCACGCACACACACACAGACACACACACACATACAGCTCCATTTCACCTCACACTAACTCACCCCCAGTATCTTGGCCTGGCAGCGGCTGCATGTTGGAGCGAAGAAGTCTTCATAGCAGTGTTCACAGTAAACACATCCCTGCTCCTCCACGAAGCCTATGTCTGCCAGGGATGTGCGGCAGTGGGCGCAGTTAAACTCCTCCTTATGCCACGATTTACCCAGTGCAACTAAAAAGGGTCCCCTGTAAAAAAAAAAAAAGACAAGCAGAGATAAAAGGAAGAGTAGAAAATGTATTTGATTTGAAATTAACTCAAAGTTGAACCTATACCCAAGAGAAACATTTATTAATTACTTCTATTATCATTAAAGTGATTTGAAGGACATCTCATCATAAATAAAGTACAGAATATCCTCAACAGTGCTGTGTTTCATTAGCATGCCGACAAGTAGCCACGAGAGGCCAAACAGGGAAACTGCATATGAATAAATGATGAATCGGAGTAATGTCAGTCACTACCCAGAGACAGAAGGTCACATCATCAAATGGCTGATTTTGTCCAATGAACAGCTCAACAGACAAAAGGTTCAGATATGATCATGCACGACAATAATATCAAGCAAATCAGTGTTTTGACTTTTGTGCCAAATGAACAGATAATTTATGTCAACTTATCAATCATAGGTAATATTTCTCAAGGGTTCACGTAAATCCAGTGTGTTGTGTAAATAGTGTGCTGTCCACCATCATCCTCTGCCCCCACCTCAGCCCTGTCCACTCAGATGTACGAAAAACAGCAGCGACTGATCTACTCCACATAATAGCTGTACTTATCTGAGCTCAGTCCGACACTGACCCTGATGGGCACTGTAGCCTGGCAGTCGTTAGCGTGTGAGCAACCCTATCCCTGGTGATGCGTAATGTAAGGTGACACAAGATGCGATAACGATGGGGTTCGGGGCAGACGGAGAAGACACGTGTATGGGAAAAACTGTGCTTCTGTGCTTCAAATGGGATTTAAACACTTTATGTCTTCAGATACCTGTGCTGTCATTTCATCATCATGTTCTATTCATCATCATAGCTGCACAAACAATACATATGACATCTTTACTTTTACTTGCATAGTATGTGCTGCATATCTCTGCGCACAGACGTACACCCACTAGATTCTCCATTTCTTAGTCCTATGAATTATCTTTAAATAGGAGACTGAGAGAAACCCAAAAATCAAGGGCTGGTATCATCCTATTATGTGAGTATTGAATGTACGCACGCACAATAAGACACCTGTATCCCTGTCTGCATCTCAGTCAGATCTTTAGCTCTACAGTTTCATACGCAGATTAATTACTGGAGATGGTTTCAAGTTAATTATTTTAAGTGCGTAACCGTGTCACTAAGTAATTAAGGAGCGGAGGTTAATTCATTTGCTTGAGTACAAGATAATACATCGCCAGCCAAATTGAAAGGTGACCAAGCAGTATAAGGGCCTGAAATGATGGAGGATGATACGCGTGCACTGTTTTCTTTCACAGTTTTAAACATAAATGGTCGTGAAAGCCTCTTTCCTTCCTGATGATAATGCACACTGGTCATCTAAATGCTGCAGTGAAATTAATAACGAGTTGTCAGTAAAGTTTCATGACTAAATTCAGATTTTCCTCACCGGATGACCTGGTTGCAGTGGCCACACATGGGCGTACGGGTCCCTGCAGGAATGTGCTCGGCCATTTGGACCAGGGTGTCTTCGTCTGTAGGATGGGGCTGAGGTACAGGTCGGGCTGGGACAGGAGCCCTCGGGACACTGGCACTGCCGTTACCCTTCATACCGAAAGACGGAAGGATCAAACTGGTCCGCGGGCGTTGACCTGTTGGCGTCAGGAAAGGAAAAACAGGATATATCAACAATGAGACGTGTGGAGATTATAACAGGAAAGAGAAAGTCAGCAACTTCAGCATCACAAAAGATGAACATCTGCAGTTTCTTCCCAGGCGTGTAAGTTATTTGACCTCTGCCCTTTTTGTCTACATACCCAGCAGGTGTCATGGCAGTGCACACAGCTGGTTGACTACCACTGTCACAACCAAGGATTCATCACATCAATTTTTTGGAGCAATACACAAAATATTTCATTCTACCTCCAACACATTCCTCTGGTGCATGTACTTGCATCCACATTACCAAGCACACACACCGCACACACACCACACACACACGGACCACCAAGACATTCCCTCGGTTAAAACCCAGACACCTGGCTAAACATGTAGTTTGGCGTTTGATGTCCACACTGTGGATGGAAAAGTGTTTTTGTGTGGGTGTGCATGGGGCAGGGAACGGCTACTTTTGGAGCTCGGCTTTACCCTTAAATGTCACGTTGAAGCTTGTCTATTTGGGCAAAGAGCAGAGCTGCGTTTACATTTAATGTCGAAGCTCGTTGGGTAAACCCTCATCATAGAAAATAGAGGGCTTAAGTTGAAACGTGTGTCTTTGACAGTCCTTGAGGGAGGCTAAAAGCTTTGAGATGCCATGGACATTAATGCTTCATCACTGTTACACGACTTGACCAACATTCCTTGCAAAAAAGAAGGTGGCACACATTTTTTTTACATGTAAGGAAAAGACGATTTTACACTGTTTGATATTTCAACCTGGCAAATTATTAATCACGCTGTGAAGAGTGCACTTCAGGAGGCTTTATTGTGAAGTTGAAGCTTCTGAAGGAACATGGGAAGCAGGTAAGTGAAGGACGTAGATGACTGCATTAGTGCCCGTCTGTGTTTCTGCATCTTAACAGTGCCGATATTGTTTTACAGTGGGCATTAGCAACACGCCAGCTGCTGGAGACCTGGTTTCCTCAGCGGCTGCTCGAGATTTAAAATGGGTCAGCGGCCTGCTGCTGCTGCTGGGGCACCACACGGGTAGCAGTATATTTTCACGATCCTGAGTCCCTGGGTAAGTGACTGCATTTACGATTTGTGCTGAGCAGCACTTACACCAGCAAGAGAAGGGGCGAGGAGGAGACTTCAGCTCAGGCTTAGAATAAACCTAAACTGACAAACTGTATTTATTTATTGTAAGTATGTACATTAGAAGCAGAATAATGAACATATCTGACACTCAGTCTCCTGAATCTATAAAGGCTGAACAGACATTACACTGCAGCTCCGTGGGTTGCCTTTAAAACTTTATTCACAACTATCGACGGGTCCCTTCGGTAAATATTATCCTTCTGAAAGAGTCGAACTCCTGCATGTGCGGCTGAGCGAGGCGCCACGGGCAGAGTGGGGCCTTCTCGTCTGCTTAATGGGCTTCCACAGAGGAACAAGAAGAGAAAAGAAAGTCTGCTATGACCTATTTCACAACATATGTCACGCTTCAACCATGGAAAATAAGCCTCTTTCCCCTTGCTAACTGGCTGCAACAACATTCAATCCAGCAGCAGTAAATCAGTTTCACACGATGCCAGGATTGGGAACCAAACACTTTTTTTGTGTGTGTGTGTGAGAAGAAACAACACTTTTTTAACTGTACGAGGGAATGTATTAATCAACCGAAAAAAACATACTTAAAAGAAGGTTTAGCTCAATTCCTAATGGAGGCTATTTTTAGGATTCTATTTGGGGGAGTCTACGTTTTGGGCATGTGTGTATTCCCCCAGACTTATGCTAAGAAAACAAGCTCAGGCACCTAAGATGATTGTACTGCGGTTGTTAATTTAGTTTTAAAAAAGCCTAAAGTAAAAACAACTCATACATAGCTGTACAGATATACTTCTGTTGGATTTGGCAGCATATTTAATTCAGTGTTCCACAGATTTCATGTAGCTATTGGCTCAATGAATAAACAAGGTATTTTTGTCACTCAAAACCATGTATTATATAGATATAGTGTATGACAGATATGCTATTTTGGGTCATTTTAGTCATATGAGACAGGCCAATTGTGGCTTGGTCCAAGGTGCATAAATCACATTTTATACAGGGTGTAAAAAAACTGACACCTGGCAATGGTCGTAACCAGTGCTCATTGTGAGTCTGTGAAGGAAAAACCTTTTATGATATGCTGTGATACACTGGTGACCTGTCGAGAGACCAATGTCAGCTGGGACTGGCTCCAGCTCCCCTACGACCCTCCAAAGGAAAAAGTGATATAGATAATGGATGGATGGACAGAGACACACACACACACACACACACACACACACACACACACACACACACACACACACACACACACACACACACACACACACACACACACACACACACACACACACACACACACACACACACACACACACACACACACACACACACACACACACACACACACTTACCGTGGCTTGCAGCAGGTACTTTAATCATGGTTTTGACAACTGCAGTCTCGTGGCTGTTGAGTTGAGGCTCGCCAACGTCCTCACTGTGCAGAAACACAGAATGGAAACACAAATGATATGGAAATCACTTCATATGTTTTGTAATTGAATTCATAATCAAAAGCAGTACCCCAGAAGCCACTGCCACTGCACATTCATAGATACATAAACTGTACTTGCATTGCTTGAATAATAAAATGCAAAGCTATTATTTGCATCGGCTCATTCAGAGTGATGAATCATACAACAGGACAATGCAAACTGTAATTTGCCCAGATGTCACCATAAAAAAACACTTCAGCACAGTCAGATTTACACGTTCCTGTTACAGTAAGACAGACTCCAGACCACCTACCTGCTGACAGAGGCCAATACGGTACCAACCAAAACACAGAATGCAACCACAGCCAAAACAGTCCAGTGTTCATGGGGCACGTCCTGATTGTGAGTACAGTATGTGCACATGGATGTTGCCATTCACAGCAGAGTCCAGGCCACATCAGGCCAGATGAGGGAGAAGATATGGGCTCGGTTGCGCAGCACTAATAACACAGCACAGCCATTTAAACCTGATGCCAGGATATCAATTCATATGGTTCAATAGAGAGTAATCGACTAGAGTGGAGTGAGACGTAGCATGGTGTAATGAAGAAACGTACCCAATCCTGATATGCACACAGATGCCAGACTTACAGGGCTAATGATGGAGAGGAGACAAAGTTCTTGTGGAAAGTCTGACCACATTCAGTTCACTGGATTATCTGTGTATTCTGTAACAACTGCTGCATATAGAGAATAACAGTGACCGCCCACTTTTAGAACGGCTCTGGTTTCCGGAAGTAAATCCCCCCATAAATTTTCTCTATTGATATTTCAATTGAACTCATTAAAAGAGTTATAAAGAGTTATAAACCTGGAACCTGGTCGACCAGAGATGATCATAAAACATTTGATTCAGAGCAAAACAAATATTGGAAAATGGGGGGAAAAGGCAAAGGTACAAGACTATGCATAAACAACTGCGAATGATCACTTTCCAATGACTTCCAGTATACATGATGTTTCCTAAAGTGTATCGTATAGTAACTTGTATTAACTAGTATTGATGTGAATCTTCTGATCGTAGCGGACATCATTTTCGCAGTTGTGATGCAGTTGTAAAAGTGAGCTTCACCAATCGGAAGTGTCACTACTACACCTGAGGATTATGGGTAATGTAGTACTTCTCCTTAACATAGCAAACAAAACACATGTTTCTTAAAACACAGGTGATATCATACGGACTTGTGGCTTCTACAGGAGCATATAACATTGTGGTAAGTCTACCTAGGGATGGTTATAATCAAAATCTCTCTTCAGAAAACGAATGGGTGTTGAGTTCAGTCGAGGTAAACACTGCTGCCTCCTCCTTCATTTTAAATGTCCCTTCTGAATGCATATGAGTTTGGACACTTGGGTCAAATACTTCTGGAAAGAGACTGTAGAGAATGATATGGTTCCACATCAGAAAACCCCAGAACATTAATCCGAATGACGAAATAGAGAAAAACGACTGCGGGCCCGGCAGTTATTCACAAATAAAACCAGACAACCGCGGTGCTGTGCTAAATCGCCAATTTGTTTTTAATGAGTGTGAATTAATTAGCACACAGTGATATATTGTGTCTCTAAACACACAGTATAATATCCGAGACGTTGTTTTGAGTACTTGATCCACACGATCTAAGGCAACACATATTTTCTGACGGCAACATCTTCTTTACCAGGGTCACACATTCCCACTCAGGTCAAACTGTCTGGTAAGGAAAACATGTGGCTCTGGGCAAAACACTCCCTCGTGATGCAAACATTTCTCTACTTGGTAAGGAAGTTATTTTTCCATAGTAGAATATTAATATAAAAAAAAAAAAACTATATCTCTTGTGATTTATGTTAAGAGGAACACACTTTTCTTGCTCTGAGAAAAAAAATGTCCCTTGATAAAATCTCTAATGGGAAGTTTAGGGATTTATCGATCAATTATCCGTTTATTATCTGGCTTTGAATTCATGTGAAAGAGCAGAGCAAAATGTCTCTTCAATCAAATATTTCCCTTAGGCCTCAAACTCTCTGCTGCCTTTAAAAGTGATGCAAATGAATAACTTCTCTATGAGTAAGATCAAGTGTGTGCATGTCTCTTTTCGTGAACACTTCAAGTGTGTGTGTGTGTGTGTGTGTGTGTGTGTGTGTGTGTGTGTGTGTGTGTGTGTGTGTGTGTGTGTGTGTGTGTGTGTGTATGTGTGTGTTCATCAACGCCAGCCGAGGAACTTGGGTGGGCCAGGAATCCCTCCCCAGATGTATAACATCCATCACTGTAACAGTTGGATCGCTGCTGTCTTCTCCTTGTGCCTGACTGTTAGTGGACTCATGGGAGACAAGTGTTGTGGCAACTGGAGTCACAGATACAGTGAGCTGTGCCTGTAGGTTTTGTCGGCGTGTGAAAGAAAGTGAAACAGAATAATTGAGAGTGTGATAAAGTCTGAGCCATGTGGGCTGTTAGACATAAATAGAAAGATGAGGAGGAATGCCTCTGTAGATTCTCTGTGTTTCAGCTGCCCACAATTCATTTGACCACACAGGACAATAATATCATGAAATGCTCCCTACAGAGCAGAGGGGGGGGTCCAATGGAGCCGCTTTTCCACTGGTTAAAGAACCCCATTACACATCTGGCTTTTGTCTGCAATAGGAATGGATTCAATCGGCATTCACTCCCGTGTCAAATGACTCTGTGGTAGACACAGGTTTTTAATCGTCTCCGGCTCCGATCGGCAGCAATGGAAACGTGAAACCAGAGTGAATTTGCTAATTTGGCAAGACAATTGAGGGGAGAGAGCGCCTCAGTAGTTGGTGTGCTCGTGATGGTGAACGTGATGCACCAGGGGAAAAAACACAAACTTCTCTACTGGTCATGGGACAGATGTACAAGTCACAAGAGGAGAGATTTACCTAAAGACATAGACAGCATTGACGGGGGAGGAGAAAAGAGGGTCTCCCTCTTCTGTGGCAGACTGATGCCAAGACACCCTTTGGTGTAAGAAGAAAAACATTAAAGAAATAAGGAATAACTTCGAATACATGAACACAAAGTTGGTTAGACGGCTGCCAAAGTGGCTTTTCCAGGCTTTTCACACGTACATATAACAGTTACATTTAGTAGTTGTTATATGTGCTGTTGTTGAAAAGCAAATGTGACTCTCATCTGTAAACACAGTGTTACACAGTGAAAAACACAAACCACAGTGCGATGACAAGCATTGAGATAAATGCACCCAGTGGCCTGTTGATTGGTTCCAGCTAATCAGACTATCGTTGGTATAGGACTGTCAGACTGTGGGACATCGCTCTTCATTCTCATCATCAGATCATTTGACCAGCTGCAACTGAACTTCTTGTATCCACAGCCAGAGATAATAAATTAATGGGTACAGGAAGTAGGATCAAAATTGCCAGTGAGCTGCAAATGATTATTTCCTTCACAATCCATGTGCATGTAATTTGTTGTACTCTAATTTGCTGCAATCTTGCAATATGTATAACTGCTTGTGACTTTGTGAATCTTTTGATTTGCAAAGGTAAACAAGTTGGTAAATCACGTCAGTTACATGAGAAAGTTTCTGCTTCATCAACCAAACTAATTTCACAAAGTGGAAAATTTGAATTAAAAGAAATTGGAAATAAAAAAGAAAAACTTCACTGAAAACATCAAGCAGAATGGTTCTCACCATATTATTAAACTTAGGTTATTAAGGATATACAAATTAATTTAAATGTATATTATTAAAAGCAGTTGATGAAACTCTGAGGCCTTCTCCAAACTACAAGTGGAATCTTTTAAAAATATTTAATTTTTTTGGTGCTATTTTTGCCTTCATTCAAAAAAAAAAACTAGAGAACAAATGCTCAAACAAGCATGCAAGGCCATCAGGTGGCAATAAAGTCTACATCAACAATCCATTGAAACCATAGACCTTATATATGAAGTTGATACCAGAGAGTAACATTGTGAGAATGCTCAGTGAGCTGAGGTCTAAGAAATATTAGGTGATGCAGATGCCTGTGAATGCCACTCTGCACTTTGGAAGGAGTTTGTAAAAATCTCTGTTTAAGTGACTTGAAACGCTGTTTGTGTTGAGGAAAAAGTTTGTTTTGCAAAACATGCGCTTTAGTGTGTACAGGGCGTGAGCCTTAAAGCTACAGCACCATCTATTCACATTATCTTTGCGAACAAGCTCGCCCCATTCATTTCGCATTAGCTACTGTAACTGGCTAACAACAGGTGACAAATAGAGCAGGAAACAAGACGTTGCCCAGTCATTCAGTCATTAGAGCCAATTACAGTGCAGCTCGTTAATATTCTCCACCAATCAGGCCAATTACACAGGAACCTAATTGTATTCTGCAAGACTGTGATTGGTTGATTAATGGAGAGTCCCACTGTTTTGCTTCAATAGTAGCCAGTTAGAGCAATGACCATCTGGATGAGCCACATATGGACCTGGTTAACTGAAGGGATAATTAAAGAGGAACCCGAGGAAG